>NC_134490.1:99198818-99207941 GCF_040206685.1 Ascaphus truei
AGCAGTGTGCAAGCAGCGGCGGGGTGGTGCGGCATCTTCTGGCATTCTTCTGCATCTCCTCCTGTAACTCCCATGAAAATCCCCTGTAAGGGAGTGAAGAGGTTAACTCCCTAACTCTGCCAGGATCAGAAGATCACACCCTCTACTAAGGTGTTATCAGTCCACTTCTGATTAAAATCAGGGGTTAAAGGCAGGCAGGCACTGCCGGTCAGGGTTCTAAAAACCTGTGAGGGACAGGCTCAGGTTCCCAGAGAAGTTACCTGGGTACAACAGGAGCACAGTCTCAGCAGCACACAGCCTATATGAAACCTGCTAAGGGAGTCGGGTTTCAAAAACCAGGACATTTTGGGGTTCATACTGCAGATGCCGACAACCTGTTCTTTGGCCGTCTATATTACAGACTACATATACTTTGTAACCTGCTTTCCAGGTGGGGAATACTTGTGTGGCGTACTTACTGACCTGACATGGATGCTACCCTCTCGCAGGCCGATTCACCTGAATAGACCATAAGGGGTCTTGCAGTATACCACAGCTAGGTAAATATTGGCAAATTGACAGAACTTTTATCAGGAAAATTATAATTTTCAACAAAGTTTCAGAGAGCCTCCCTGATATATATGGAGATTCAACGTGAATATCTTCCAGAGTAATACATGGTTTGACTACTTATGTCTCAAAGCTATGATTACCTTTTAAAATAACAAGGTAAAAAAATATTTGTATGCAGCACATTTCATAATGTGAAAGCATAGCTAAACAAAGCCTGTTATTATCATATTGTTTTTCTAACAGCTAAAACTTTTACACATCCCCTCCCATCTCACTACAGAGTGCTTCTTTTAAATATTTCATAACTGTTGTGTATTCTGTTACAGAGTCCATTCATGTATCAATGGAGAGAATGTTGAATATATGATATTGTTTGCAACCTGGTAAACTGGCTGGAATAGAAGACAGTTGGCATACACTAACTTTTCTTTGTATTTGCTGTTTAACAATGTATTGTACTGTGTTATGTTTTAAAACTGCCCATAACCAGAAAAGTTCCTTATTTTCCTCTGCATTCATATACCTTTTTCAGGCACTTAGGAAAAAAGAATGATGCAAATGCAGAAAATTAAACAACTGCATATTTTTTCAATTTGATTGATTATTGTAGCAACGGCAATTCTTCCTGCAATACCGTGAAGCAATACCGTGAATAATAATCAAGCTATGTTTCACAAAGTTCACACATTTAGAACTATAAATTAAATATTATCCTCTTGAAAAGGTAATAATTAATTAACATTCAGAGTAAAGAGTCAATATAATCTTAAAATATTGCTATTAGCATTGTTCCTGTGATGTTACTGACTCAATGGGTAATTAATTTGGTTATACCTTGACGTTGGCATGCAGACTTATGACGCTTTGGCCAAAGGGTTTAACTAAATAACCAAGTAATTATTATTATTATTGAAGTATTTAAACTTTATACTTATTACCATATATGTTTTGTCATTTGATTGTAGCATTGGGCACCCCTGTCTTTTGCTGACTCAATGGATAACAGGTATAAAAAAAAGTATGAAAATTTCTAAACACACAGATACCCAGCAAGCTCTCAAAAACCACTATATATATATATATATATATATATATGAACAACAAGAAAAGAAAGCGCCCGATCCTAGTGCAGCATGAAAAAATACAATTTAATAAAAATGAATATGAATAAAACCAACAAATGCGAACTCACAAACACAGGATAAATAAATGCATATAATGAGTATACTCATTCGCCAACCGCCCACGTTGTGCCTTGGATGGCGCGCCCTCTCTCTGTCTGGGTTTTCTCAGCTCTGCTGAACCGACATCCAGCAGGGGATACAGGAAAAAGCTCACCACAATGTGACCCGGAAGTCCTCCACAATGTTACTGTATCCGGATATGAGGTCTGCAGTCCGTGACCCCGCGATGCAGGGGCTGATCAGAGAAGTCTCTCTGCACTCCCAAAGGCAGTCCGTAATGAGGTGGGCAGTGAGGATAGAGTCAAAATGTATATCACGGTGTGACAGCAGCTAAAAAACGCTCTTCTCTACGCGTTTCTTCACATAAAGTGATTTCATCAGGAGATTATATATATATACTGTATATATGTATGTGTGTCAAAAGGAGTGCTACTGGGTGTGGCTAATTGTATAATACAAGAAACAAAGACGTCCAGAGCAACATCCAATGTGAAAAAAATACACAGTGAAATACCTATATATCTCCCTAAAAAGGGTCATTTAGTTAACCCTTTGGCCAAACCCTTTGGCAAAGCGTATAAGCCTGCGAGCCACTTTCAAGGCATGACCGTAATATCGCAGGTCCTAACACTAACTGATTAAAATCCTTCTTTACCTCTATAATTAGAGGAAGGATGGTCCTGGCATTGAACCTGTCGCAACCAGCTGCATGAAAAGAAAACCTGCTTACCTGGACAGTGGGAAGGAGCGAGCTTCTAACCCTGGGTGGGTGGAACCTCCAAAACAGCTGAGAAAAGCTGGACAAAAACTTCATTCCATTTTCCTGCTTGAGACATATATATATACATATATATATATATATATATATATATATATATATTTTTTTTTATAAAGCAGAAACTCTCGAAAGCTTGTCCTTTGACATAAATTGTTAGTCCAATAAAAAAGGTATCACCGAATACTGAAGAACTTTTATATATATGTGTGTGTGTGTGTGTATATATATATATATATATATATATATATATATATATATATATATGTGTGTGTGTGTGTGTGTGTGTATATATGTGTGTGTGTATATATACAGTATATGTGTGTGTGTATATATATGTGTGTGTGTATATACAGTATATATATATATATATATATATATATATATATATATATATATATATATATATATATATATATATAAAACAAAAATCAAAGAATTCTGTAGCACTCTCTGGTAGATATAAATCAGGTTTAATGCACCAGGCAAGCATAAGGGGTCCTGCTTCCAGATGGAGCAGCCCATGCCCCAAAAGAAGATGGAATAATCCCTACTGTACTGTATATAAGCCCTTTGTCCTTGTCAAGAGCCAATATGTTGGTTTATTCTCTTTAAAATTACTGTGCACTAGGATCACAGTCTATTAATCTGGTATGGCATTAAATACATTTTTGTTAAATTCATTAACATTTTAAATAATATTGACCTGAACTTGAGACTTACATATAAATACAGTAAGGAGTCAATTACTTTCTTGGATCTGACTATAACACAGGACTCAGTGGGCAACATTCAGAGACCCTTATTTCGGGAAAGATCAGGAGCTAACGATCTGTTAGCAACTGATAGTTAGCATCCAAAATCACGGTCGCCGGAATCCCACAGGTCAATATCTGAGGTTACGTTGAAATTGTTCCACAGTGGAGGATTTATAAAACCAAGACTTTATTAACTGCAAGACTACAGGCACCACCCCATGGAAGGTCCCGTTTTCTGGGACCAAAACATTGGTTATTTCCATTGTATTTGTTTCACCTTAATGCAACTTTTCGGCATTTAAACCTTGCAATGTGCTGTTTCTGATTACACTGGACTGCGGGTCTTTGGGTAATGTATCGTTAAAGACTGTAGGCATGATATATCCCCATGCAATGCAGGTGCGGTATGAGATATATAGGAAAAACTTTCGGACAACTTTGGAGACACGTGAAAGAACACGTGTATTCGGTAAAAAGATTAACTGGATACACTGCTAACACACCATGTCAACCATTATAATAACGTCGACACAAGTGGACTGAAATTCATGGAAATTGAGCATGTTTTCAACACTGTGCGACAAGTTGATTTAAAAAAGGAAACTTTTACAGAAAGTAGCTAAGTGGATTGTGTTACTGAAAACATTAAGCCCATATGGCTTGAATGAAGGATTCCCCTTTATAGTCCTTTTATATAACAATAAAAAGCCTTAGGTCATTACTCATCAGCCATAAGGACAGACCATTTATATGATACCTAACATTGATAATAATAAACAACACAATCAAGATTAAATAGATGGAAATATTTTATTTGGTAGACCTTAATGTACATAAATGTATATAAAGAGTCACCATAAGTTACTGTATGTAGTAATTTTCACAATAGTTAACAATAGCCTGATTTGATGGATGCTGCGTCACTATGGGGCGGGACCTCCAGGCGGATGTCACGTGACTGGAAGGCAGAACTTCCTGGAACAGCGTTTTTTTTTCCTCCCCAACTGCAAGCCTGGATCAACTGCACGTCTTCTTTCACCAAGTTCTGCCTTCCAGTCACGTGACATCCGCCTGGAGGTCCCGCCCCATAGTGACGCGGCATCCATCCGAGGCAGGGGAATCACAGGAAGGCGCTCCGGCCACCACTGCAGTGGATGAGCAGCACTGCGTTTATCTCCATGGCCTGTTACAAATTGACATCTTATGAGTAGGGTCCCAATTTTACAATATCTGGACCTGGCAATTTTCTAGTCTTCTGGAACCCTTCATTTATGTTGTTTTAATAAATTAGCTTTTTATCGCTATTAGCCTTGCTATAGTTTGTCTAGTTTGTCTGTCTTGTTTTGTTTTGTCATTAGTGTTTTGGGTCATTTTGTCAGTTATATTAGTTTGACATACTGCACCATAATTTTGTTTGTTTTTTCTCCACATAACCCTTCATGCATGGTGGGAGCTGCACAGCAATTCTTCCATCGTCTTTGCAACAGAGGACTTTGTTGGGACTTTAATGATATAGTTTTGGACTTTCTATATACTACTGAACTTGTAAGGCGCTGGTTTTCTTTTTCTTTATTGGTTACCAGAAGAAGAATATCCACAGAGGAAAAGAACACTCGCTACAGAAAAAGCAACTGTACAAGATAAATGCTAATAACCACAGAAGAAAATAAAGTCACAAAAAGGAAAAAGTGAAGGGGAAACACGACTCCTACTGCTAATAACCATACAATGTGCAAGGCAAACAACACTCAAAAGACAAAACAACAGAAGTTAATATGGAGATGTTTAACTGGTTACCATAGGAACCAGTAAGGTTAGTAAGGAACCAGTAAGCCTGGGGGAGAGGAGATACTCATTGATTGCCCTTGACAAAGCTCCATGCGGGAGTGAAACGTACGTCGCGCAGGCAGATGGATGGTTGGAGGAGTGTGTGTGTGCCCTGTGTTGAACGAGTGACGTGGAGCATCAGATTATTGCAACCTAGTCAGAATGAGATTGGCTTGACAACCAAGCACAGCTCAGCGAGCTCTCTTTGCAACCAAATGTAGAGCAGCAACATGTTATAGGAGTCTGTTCAGAGGAGATCACATTTCTACTTAATAGAGGGATATTCAGTTACAACAGCAACCCACAGTGGTATTGAATGGTGCCAGCTACATACTGTACTCATGCTTATCCACATAACCATAATCATGCTCTCAGCTATGAATTTAGATGGCGAAATCATTGTATCCCAATACTAGGGATCTAGAAGGCAGATTTATTGCAAAATAATTACAATGTATGTTAATTGAGTTGATAGAGTAACAATCAACTCTGAAAGAGACAAGTAGCAATTGGGCATTATAAATGATTGAGCAGATTGAAACAATAAATTGGAAAACATCCTACAAGTTATCTGGCAGGCATCTGTCAGTTAAATCATTACTTACTAATGCTAATAGTGCAAAAAATGGATGAATCAGACTGCTCTCCGTAGTAATTTCGTCCTATGTAAATTAAATAAGCAGGTGCAAAAGAGGTGATTATTATAGTATACAGATGGAACCCAAAGAAGGGCTCAAAGAACCTCACTGATTGCACTCATTGCTATTGTCACAGAACTATGGTCTGAATAGCTCCTATGGTCCAACCACCACAACGAAATAGGGTCTAAACCTTAACCAAAAAACAAAAAAGTTTTATTTCATCAAAATCACATGCTTATAGGTTAAAAAATAATTAATCAGTTGAGTTCTGAGTGGACAAGCAATATAACAAGCTGTTTCTTACACTTTTATGGTGTGGTTACATGATAGTAACAGTGAATTTGTATGTACTCTACACAGACAAGGTCGCAAACCAAGATACTGTATGTGCTTCTAGATACATGGTAACCCTTTCTTTGTAGTGCAAAGGTTTTATACCCCTATATAGGTTGCACTGTGGTTCCAGTTATAGCAGTGGTTCCCAAACTTTTTCGGTTCAAGGCTCCCTAAGGCGATCAGGATTTTTCCACAGTGCCCAAAGTGAAAACAAAGTTGTATATACATACCTAACAGTTGCAGTGCGCAGTTGGTGTCTCTCTCAGACACACACACTTTCTCAGACAAAAACTCTCTCAGACACACACTCCCTCTCACTCTCAGACACCCACACTCTCAGACACCCATTCTCACTCTCTCAGACCCACTCTCACCCTCTCAGACACCCACTCTCACTCTCTCAAACACCCACTCTCACTCTCTCAGACCACACACTCTCAACTCTCTCAGACACCCACTCTCACTCTCTCAGACACATCCCCCCTCCCCCTCTCACTCTCTCAGACACCCAGTCTCACTCTCTCAGACACCCAGTCTCACTCTCTCAGACACCCAGTCTCACTCTCTCAGACACCACTCTCACTCTCTCAGACACCCAGTCTCACTCTCTCCAGACACCCAGTCTCACTCTCTCAGACACCCAGTCTCACTCTCTCAGACACCCAGTCTCACTCTCTCAGACACCCAGTCTCACTCTCTCAGACACCCAGTCTCACTCTCTCAGACACCCAGTCTCACTCTCTCAGACACACACTCTCACTCTCACACACACTCTGACTCTCTCAGACACACAATCGGAAACAAAGGAGGGGGAATCGGAGTGGGCAGAGGGGGGGTGAAATCAGAGATGGGGGGGGAAATCGGAGCGGGGGTGGGAAATCGGAGCGGGGGGAGGGAAATCGGAGCGGGGGGGAAATCGGGAGCGGGGGTGGGGAAATCGGAGCGGGGGGGGAAAATCGTAGCGGGGGGGGGGGGAAATTCGTAGCGGGGGGAATCGGGTGCGGGTGGGGAAATTGGAGCGGGGGGGGGGGAAATCAGAGCGGGGGGGGTGGGGGGAGCGTGTGGGAGGGGGAAATCAGGAGGAGGGGGGGGGGAAATCGGAGCGGGGGGGGGTGGGGGGAAAATCGGAGCGAGGGGAAATCTGAGCGGGGGGGGGGAAATCGGAGCAGGGGGGGGGAATCGGAGCTGGTGGGCAAGGGGGAAGCAAGAAAGGCATGGAGCAATACTCACCACATGCTCCATGCAGGAAGGGGCGGGCCTCCCTTTGCAAACTCGTATAGAGCTTGCTGCGGGCCCAAAAAAATCCTGGCAGCGTGCCAAAACGCGCCAGCCAATCAGGAGAGTGGGAGGTTTTTTTTCTTTTGCAGAGACGCACGCGCTGCCTGGCGCATCGCAAGCGCGCTAAATCCTGTCACCCGTGGTGACGGGGTGACGGGATTTATCAAGGGGCACGGCCAGAACCCCTAACTCACAGGGCTGGGATGCCAGTACCATCTGGCAGGGCCGCCAACAGAAATCGTGGGGCCCGGGACAAACATTTTAAGCAGGGCCGCACCCCCCCCTTGTCAGCGGTATTGCCCGCCGCCCTCCCCCCCATTTCACACCTCACGAGCCCCCATCTCTCCCCCCCCCCTTCCCATGTATTTCTCTCCTTTCCGTCTCACCCTCCCTCCTTGCATGTATTTTTCTCCCCTGCTTCTCACTAACCCCCTCTCTCCTCTCCCTCAGTCAATTACCCCCACGGTCACTCATTCCGTCCTCCCCTCACACAATTCCCCCCCACAAGATATATACCAAAAAACTTCCCACCCCCGAATACATACAAAAAAATCCCCACCCCCCAAATATATACAACCCCCCCCCCCAAATGCATTACAAAAAAAACCAACTACCCAATATATTTATATATATATTTTTGAAAACGTTGTATGTTGGCTGTGCTCATGGGCAATCTGACTGGTCTGTTGTCTGTCACTCAGCCTCTGTATTGCTTTGTCAGCCCCCCCACGGCTCTCATTGGCCGCTGTGGTCTAACAGTCTGACCCACTCTTACACACACACACACACACCGCGTGCTCCTCTCCAAGACTGGCTACCACACGATGTGCATCAGCCGCTGCCTCCGGCCCAGGTAAGTCAGTCAAAAACGCTGCATCACACCCCTGCGGCTCGGCGCGTCCCCCTCAACCGCCCGGGACCAAGCGGGGGAGCGGACGTCCGGGGGAGCGGCCATTAATCAATAAATTATATCCCCCCTACCTCACCAATTTCAGCCCCGCCGAGCCTCCTGCCACAGCCCAGAACCACACATGGCGCTTCCTGTCGCCATGTGCACCGTGCCTCCGTTGGCTGGCCAGAGCCATCGGGGGACCAAGCGTGGGGTGTGTGCACAGCCAGCCGGGGAACGGACGCCCGGATAGGGGAGCAAGTGGCTGGACGGCCAGCGGATACATAATTTAGGACAATACATATGCCCCCCTGCTCCACCCCACCACTCCCCCTCAAACCACCCCACCACTCCCCCTCAAACCACCTCCACCCCCACTCCCCCTCCCTCCACCCTCCACACCCCACTCCCCCTCCATCCACCTTCACTCCCCCTCCCTCCACCCCCCACTCCCCCTCCCTCCACCCCCCCTCTCTCCACCCCCCTCCCCCCTCCCTCCACCCCCCCTCCCCCCTCACTCCACCCCCTCCTCCCTCCACCCCCACTCACACCCCCCTCCCTCCACCCCCACTCACACCCCCTTCCCCCTCCTCCACCCCCCACCTTCCCCTTTCCCCCTCCCCCCACCTTCCCCCTCCATCCCACCTTTCCCCCTTTCCCCTCCCCCCCCTTCCCCTCCCCCCCACCTTCCCCCTTCCCCCCACCTTCCCCCTTCCACACCCACCTTCCTCTAATTGCCCCCGTCCCCCCTGCCTCCCCCCACCTTTACCCGCACCTTCCCCCTTCCCCCCCACCACCTTCCCCCTTCCCCCACTTTACCCCCTTCACTGCCCTTCCCGCCCTTGCCTTCCTGGCCCCACCCGCCTCTGCCTTTCGCCCGCCC
>NC_134490.1:99508141-99610641 GCF_040206685.1 Ascaphus truei
GCCGCTGAACGCCACTACATTTGGGAGTTGCTGATTTGCCAATAAAGAGACTATCCTTTGTACCAAAGACTGTGTGTGAGTTGGAAGATATTACCCTGGGACCGAAGGGGTTCTTCTATACAGGTCCTTTTCCATATTCCTGGGAGTATAGAAGATGGAGGCGCTGCACCACTAAGAGATCATGAAGGCTACCACCCCAGAAGCCCGGTCCTGGCTCCCCAATAACATCGCGGGACGCTCAGGCCCTCCTGTTCCTCACAGGTATGCACCACCACACCGCATGTAATCTGCCCTCATGCACCCTAGACACCACTGTAGAGTCTGGGGTGGGGGGAAGCAGAGTTACAACAGTAAACAGCTTTTCAGCGCAGCCTGGTTAAAGACGTGCATGACCAATATGTGTGGTTAATAAATGTTTTGCCATCCTTTTATTTTTGATGCAGTCAGGCTTAAGTAGATACTACTGCTATTAAGTAGAAGTTCCTTGCTATTACATACTTCATGTAGTTCGAAAAGAAAACCATCATTACAAAATCATAATGCCCTTCTGTCTGTAGGCATTAACCATCTGCACAAGTCCAGATGTTTTCTAATTGTCTTTATAATCAGGCTTGCCAGCACAAATCTTCTTCAAATTCAACAAATGCTTCAGACTGGCTCTATACTTTATTAAAACATTTAAAAGTCTATACTGCAGATCCTTGCACTGATTTTTTTGAATATTGCTTAGAAAGTTATAATACTGTATAAACAAGATTTGTGTTTATTGCATCTTTTCATTTACGGGCTTCTTCATATTATAACATTCTGTAGAAGTAAGGGAACATAGGGTACAAAGGGTACAAAAACATGTTACAGCAGATAGTGCTGCTAGCACTTTATAGTTTTAGTACAAGTTTTACACAATCTAATTTGTACACCTCCCAATAGTAACTCCATATCTGACCCTTACTAGTGGCCAGAATAGTATCACAACATAGAGCTGCAACTGCCAGTTGCCGACCGCTTGCCTAGAGAATTCTGCACTTAACCAGTCGCACGCCGCAAGATTCCAGCGGCCAGACTAATGGCCCATCGGATTAACACAGCGGTGGGTCCCTCCGTTTTAATGGGACTCGTGCTGCGTGAATCCTACCGGGTTCCACCTTTCTGTAAGAGATGTGCAGTAAGAGAGACAGAATCAGTCACTCTACCTGCGCGCCTCTAATAAGCAATTGCCAGGCTTTTATTTTATTTTAATTACATATTATTATAGCAGGGGGTCTCCGGAGCTGAACCGCATTAATTTCAGGTGCTTATTTGTTTTTTGCAGGTTGCACATTGACTGCCATAGTGGCAACCAATGCTCATAGGGCATATGTGTGCCACTGTGCCAATCAATTGGTTTATGGGCATTTAAAAAAAAAATTGAATGTCTTTTTTATTTGGTGCTTGTTTTTTGATTTGCAGGTTGCACAATGACTGCCATAGTGGCAACCCATGCCCAACAGGGCATGGGTGTGCCACTGTGCCAAACAATTGGTTTATGGTATTTTTTTTATTGAAATTGAATGTTTTTTTTATTTGCTGCTTTTTTATTTATTTGCAGGTTGCACATTGACTGCCATAGTGGCAAGCCATTCCCATGGGGCATTCGTGTGACACTGTGCCAATCAATGGATAAAGGAGGTGGGGGTAGTTGTCCCGGGGAAGGTGGTTAGGCCTCCCGGGTGGGTAGCAGGAGGTGTTTAACTAATTAGTTACCATAGTGGTTAATAACCGCTAAGGTGATTAAGGGGTTAGTTACAGTAGTTAGTTTTATTTACTTTACTGTTGGTGATCACTGAAGAAGAGAAAAACAAGGTGGACGATGACAGCCTTCATCCTGGAAGGGGTAAGTAGAACTTTAACTTACTATATGCTAGCTGGCTAATGTTTTGGCTATTTTATATTTATTAATGGGCAAATTAGTTAGTATCCAGACATGGATAATAGGGATTTTGCCCATTGCTGTACTGTATGTGTTGGGGGAGGGGGTGGGGGGGTTGTTCAATGAATTGTATTGATGTTTGTATTGTAATGTTTACTGGGGGCAGAGGAGGAGGGTGAGGGGGTAAGGGGGTAGCTGCCCCAGGGTGGGTGGTTAGGCCTCTCGGGTGTGTATTGGGAGGGGTTAACCCTTTCATTACCATAGCAGTTACTACTGCTTAGGTAATGAAGGGTTAAACTCCTCCCGCAACCTTCCCGGTAGGCCTAACCACCCACAAACTACCCCATTCACTCACCCCCTCTTACCCCTATAAACCAGGTAGTCTGGCTTAACCCCTTCATTGTCTTAGCAGTTAGCCGCTAAGGTAATGAAGCTGCTTTTATTTTATTTTGATAACATTATTGAAGCAGGGGGTCTCCGTAGCTGAACAGCATTGATTTCAGGTCCGGGGATCCCATGATTCCTGAGTTACAGGCCCAGTTATGGGGTGCTGGTATCCCTCTGGTTTGTTTAAATCTCTTGATCATGTGGGCCGTGATATGGGAGAATTTAAACATGGCCGCTGGGATACTGGCACCCCATACCGGGGCCTGTAACTCTGGAAGCAGGGGGTCCCACAACCTGAAATCAATGCGTCCAGCTCCGGTGACCCCCTGCTACAATAATATGTTATTAAAATAAAATCCCCATGATTGAGGATGGAGAGGTGCTGATGGTCATATGTAGCCAAGCTCAGGAGAACAGAAGAGCTGAGTCAAGAGGAAAAGCTAAGGTCAGGAGCAAGGATCTGGAAGAACGACAACTGTGGAGGCAAGACAGCAGTGAATACTTTGAAAATAGGAAGGTTTATGCTCAGCTGATGAACCAGTGAACCAATGGGGACAAGACAAGAGGAGGCACGTCAGGAACGCATGCTGCGATAGGTGTAGGACACAGGTGTGGGAGGGCTTACAGGCGGAGGCTGGTGACGTGGTACCTGCGTCACGCGCATACGTGACATGCTCATGACGCCCCTGCATGGACGCATCCTGGAGGTGGGACCGGAGGGCTTGGTATAAACTTCTGTGCATGATGCACGGGCGGCCGTAGTCCAACAGCTGATAGATGGCCCAGGTGAAGCGCTGCAGGAGGAGGGGGAAGTGGAGCACCCGATCATGGGTCAAGGTAAGGAGGGGGTGTGCTGAGGATAGCAGGACTCACTGATCCTTACAGTCCCCACCCCCCCTTCAGGAGCGACCTCCGGGCATCTCAGGAATGGCTTGTGAGGGTACTTGGCATGGAAGATGCAAACAAGTCTTGGAGCGTGAAGATGGTGGTGAGGAACCCAGGATCATTCCTCGGGTTCTAAATCCTTCCAGTGCATAAGATACTGGACCAATCGCCTTGAAATCCTGGAGTCCAAGATAGACTGAACCTTGTACTCTTGTTGTCTGTGTATGGGAACAGGAGCCTTAGACGAGGAGGGATCGGGAAAGCGAGCATCCTGCACAGCTGGTTTTAGCAGAGACACATGAAAAACAGAGGTGATCTTCATAGAAGGAGGAAGGCATAGCCGGTATGCCACTGGGTTGACTTTTTCCAAGATGGAATATGGTCCGATTAACCTTGGTGCCAGTTTCAGTGTAGGGACCTTGAGCCTTATATTCCTAGAACATCCACACCCTGTTTCCTGGTTTGAACTCTTGGATCCTTCTTCGGTGACCGTATGCCTGTCTCTTTTGTCTGGTAGTTGACTTCTTGAGTTTCTCCTTTATCTTTTCCACAAATTTTGAAGACTAAGACTTCTGTTGTCTGCTGGTGGTACCCCAGAAGTGGGTGTAGAGATGGGTAGAAGTGAAGGGTGGAACCCATAATTGATGAAAAAGGGCGACTCCATGGTGAATTCATTACACAAATTGTTATGTGCGATCTCGGCCCAAGGCAGAAGATCCAGCCAGTCGTCCTCAGTGTTCGAAACGAAACACCTGATGTATTGTTCGAGAGACTGGTTGGTGCGCTCAGTCTGACCGTTGGTTTGGGGATGAATTCTTTGATGTTCTTTTGCATGCCGGGCCACCAAAAGGTCCGTTCCACAAGGTCGTGGTCCTTCTAGCACCTCTGTGACCTGAAGACTTAAAAGAGTGACCGAAATCCCGATAGTTACAGCAATTCACCGGTACACAGTGTGTTTCTTCCCTCTGCTTCTCTGCTCCCATCTACGTCACATCCGGTTGACGCAGGGCTGTGGGCGGAAGTGCTGTAAGGGGGATCTCCGGCTGCCAGGACTTCGTAACCCTGACTTGCACAGACTGGATGCTGAACACAGGATTCTACGTGTTTCGTCGGTACGACTTCTTCAGGAATCTCTATCGGGATTTCGTACAATGACTGTACCTATTATTACTTATGTGAGTGCATAGCCATATGTTTTATCTGTGATGATCTCCAATACATTTTAAGACGTTATTGCGCAATTTTGGTATTTCTTATTATTTCTGGGTATTCGTGCGGTGGTGGAGAAATAAGTGAAAGGGATCTACACCTGTGGATATCCATGCTCATTGCTCTAAACAGAGAGAGAAGTGTCTCTGTAATGCCTGATTTTTGAAAGGAAAATTGTGAGTGGATTACCTTCTTCACTAGAAAGAAAAGAACTGAGACTCTATCACACTATGTTGCTTTTATCTTTCTTTTTCATATAATCACGTGAACATTGGCGCTCCCCTGTATCTTTGAGGAATTCTGCAATCAAAAAGGCTAAGAGAACAGTCTTTATAAGGGTTTTGAGTAGCTTTTCTATTAGCACCTTTTACACTGGGTGGTGGATTTATCACATAATTAACTAATAGATCACAGTTCACATTGCAATTGAAGTTATAGATATTATTTCTGTCATTTGCTTTTAAACACATTGTTATACATATTTTTTTTTAGGACATTGTTATAAGTAAGCGCCGTTACAATCACATTTTTTCACTACATACTTATTTGCATGTCAGCGCTTTTCTTACCCTGTGACAATGTATAATTTACCTGAGGGTCATAGTTCATTTCAAGAAGCCAGAGAGATGGCACTATGCTTATTAAGTAGCAGAAGATTGCTGGTGAAAACCTGCAAAAAGAAAATGATATCAAAAACAGAAATCATGGTAGTTACTTTAAGTACTTACTATATAAGCATACTGTATATTATTTATTTAATAAAAAATATACTTTTCATATAGCATTGACAAGATATTGTTTTACACCGATCTGGTGGTAGAGCATGGCAAAGCCCCTTGAAGTCTATAGGGCTTTCAGTACGATAGTGTTTGATCTCTAGCATAATCTTTCTTTACCATGTTGATGTAAATTTACCTTTTCACAAATCCTTAAAATACAGTAGAAGCCACTTATCTCTATCTAAAAGAGGGGACTATGTAATCGTCTATGTTGTTTTTAAGGAGTTTACTGTACTGTAGATTGCTGTAGTAATGGAGTAAACTGGATTGATGGTAAAATGGGAGTTTTTGTGTGAAAGACAATATAATCTTAACCATTTAATTATTGAATTTACGACCATTCGAATATGCCACTGCATTTTCCCCATTAAAGAATACAGTACGACCTTCCATCTAAACAGGTCAACAAATATGAACCACTGTATATAGTATTCCCCATAAATACTTATCACCTTGTAAACCAGACATTTAAAATTCACTGTTAAAATATACAGTACAGTACCACCTTTTAAACTAGGCAGTGACATTTTGCAATTGCATATTTATAATTAAAATCTCTGAACCGCCTAGAAAATTCACTTTATTTTAAATTCAGTTAATTTTAAGCAAATATGCAAGAATAAAATTTTGTATGGCATTTAATTTGCAAAGTAATTAGGAGTTCATAAAAATAAAATACATTTCTTCTTACACAGTATATAAAACAAAACACGGAGTAAACCAATCTACAGTAACGCAGTTTACAAAGGAAAAAAATTAAAATTATCTTGTCATACTAACACATGCAGTATTGCAAATCCCTTATGGGTAACAACATGTGAGGATTCACCATCCTGGCGATCGCAGAAAATCTCCTCACCCTAAACAAGGCTTCCGTGACGGACACCCAGGATGCGCGGTTTCGTGGTCCCAGTACGAACACGGACCTTGCGCGTCCTGATCCCCCGCCCGTGGATTTGGATCCCGCCCCCATCTCTGACGCACGTCGGGTGCATTTGGCCAGCCTCCCTGCTGACGCGTGAGTCAAGCCCCCGCTCTGGTGAAAGTCAGGATCACCGTGGGAATGACGCGCGTTCTCAACTCCGCCCCTTGACCTCCGTGACATGCACGGGTCGGCGCACGATTGGTACCGCCCCTCTTACCCCAAGAATCGGCCTGGGAGTGAGTCCAAGCCATGCCCCTTGGCCTCACTCGGAACTGGCAGTTCCGCACTCATCCCCGATTAGGCTGTAATATAGGGCACACCTCTGTGCAACAGCAGCCTATCGGCACTTACTTCCTGGTTCCATCCTGGCTGGCTATTGGAGGCTCCTCCTATATATACCTTCAGTCTGCTCTCTATCCTTGCTGAGCATAGTCATTGTGACGCCGTGCCTTGCTGCATTCCTGTTCCTGAGACCTTGCCTTCCTTACCTGCCGTTAATCTCTTGTTGCCTGAACCCTGCTACTGTATTACTGTATCTTGGACTCCGCTTCTCACTACTCCTGTTCCGGCTTGTATGACCTTTCTCCTGTCTCCAGTCCTGACCTTGGCTAAGTACTCCAACGATCCGATATTCTCCCATCCTGAACCTGGCTACGTACCCCGACTATCCGATACTCTCCAATCCTGAACCTGGATACGCTCTCTGCCGATCCGCAACTCTCCATTCCTGAACCTGGCAAGTACCTTAGCTATTCTACAATCTGTAATCCTGACCTGGCTTGAACGACTACTCTACATCCTAGGCGCGCCCACGTGGCTGTGGGTCAACGTTATCCAATCCCCTACCTCAGCACCGCGGTCGCGCTTGGGTTTGTGGTGAGCTACGAGTTACAGTATGCTCAGCCACACAAACTTTGACCCCGCTGCGGTAGGAAGAGTCCTGCGCACACGCAAGCTACCTAACTACCTTAGAGGAAAAGATTGTGGGTAGCGAGCAAACCATGCTCTCCCGTCAGGAGGAGTTTCGCACCCTTTCTCGTGCTTTACAGGAACTGCATTCCCCTCTTGTACCTGCTGTTCCTGAGATTCCCACTAGTCCAGCTTTGCCTCTCTCTCAAGAACCTTGCTTACCTACCCCTAACCGTTATGGGGGTGACCCTCATGAATGTCGTTTTTTTTTAAATCAATGCTTTATACAATTTTAAATTAATCCTTCACGCTTTACTGCACCCCGCGCCAAGGTGGCGTATATTTTTTTTTTCTCCTAATAGATGACGCTCTTGCCTGGGTATCTCCCATCTGGGAGCGAAGAACCGACCTCACACAGGTTATTGGAGCCTTTGCCCGGGAATTCCGGAAAGTGTTTGATACACCCAGTCGTAAGGTATGTGCTTCCTCTGCACTTTTTCATGTTTCCCAACGCAGTCGTTCAGTCGCCAAATATGCTCTTGAGTTCAGAACTATAGCTGCCGAGACCGACTGGAACAACGTAGCCCTGGCCGCAGCCTTTTGGCAAGGTTTATCGGAAACCTTGAAGGATGAATTAGCAGCCTACGATCGTCCCACCGATTTGGAGGAGCTCATCGCTGTCTGTATCATGGTGGATCGTCGCCTCCTGGAGTGACGTACAGAGAAGGTTCACCATCGTACCATCCCAGCACGGATCAATCCTGGTCAGGTGAGCTCCACTGAGGTTTCTACCCCGGACACGTCTGAACTTATGCAATTAGGAGGTACCAGTCTTTCCAAATCGGAGAAATTAAGCTGCAAAAACACTGGCCTATGTCTTTACTGCTGTGTTTCTGGACACTTTGCCTATTTTTGTCCCCAAAGTCGGGAAAAGCAAAGTTCCCATGAGTCCTGGGGGAGTCTCATTCGGAACTCTTTTTCTCTCCCCTATTTCTGCTGACAACCCGTCTCGCATTCTTGTCCCCATTACACTCTTTTGGGAGGGCTTTCAAGTATCCACACTTGCTTTCATCGATTCAGGTGCCGGTTGGAACTTCATAGATCAAGCTTTCGCAGAACACCATCTGGTTCCTACCAGGCACAGAAAGAAGCCCATTGCTCTTGAAGCCATAGACGGAAGACCTCTGCAGCCGGCATTCATCTCCTTGGAGACAGAGGTGCTTCAACTCAAGGTGCAAGACACACACCTGGAAAGATCAAATTCAATGTTATCCATACTCCTTCCATCAGCATGATCCTCAGGCTACCCTAGCTACAAATTCACAACCCTCGAGTTTATTGGCTCAACAAGGAACCCAACCAATGGAGTAAATTTTGCCATAAGAACTGCATTCTGGAGGCAAGTAGTATCGGGGGTACCAACGTGTCCGAGGAGCAGGAGAAGGTGCCAGACAAGTAAATGCACAGGTTCAGGATATCTTCGATAAGGTCAGATCAGAGGTTTTTCCCCCTCACCGCCCGTTCAATTGTCCCATCGATCTGCTTCCAGGCACTACACCCTCCAAAGGGACTTCCTATCGTCTGTCTATGCCGGAGACTAAGGCAATGAAAGAGTACATTGCGGAGAACTTTCAGAAGGGGTTTATCTGGAAATCCACCTCTCCTGCGGGCACAGGGTTTTTCTTTGTGAAGAAGGACGGGTCCTTACGCCCTTGCATAGACTACCGGTCCCTTAACAAGATTACCGTAAAAAAAACGCTATCCCTTGCCCCTCATTTCTGAACTGTTTGATCGATTACAAGGAGCTAGTATCTTTTCAAGTTGGATTTAGGAGGTGCTTATAATCTGGTCAGGAGCCGTCAGGGAGATGAATGGAAGACGGATTTCAACACCAGAGATGGACATTATGAGTACTTGGTCATGCCCTTTGGTCTGTGCAATGCCCCAGCCGTGTTTCAGGATTTCGTAAATTAAATTTTCAGAGATCTCCTCAAATCTTTTGTAATCGTTTATCTTGATGACATTTTAATTTTCTCCAAATCCAGACAGGAACACATCTCTCATGTGAAACAGGTGCTCCATCACTTATGACAGAACAAACTTTTTGCCAAACTGGAGAAATGTCATTTTCATCAAACATCCACCATGTTTCTAAACTACATCATTTTCGATACCGGCCTCACCATGGATCCCGCCAAGGTCAAAGCCGTCCTAGATTGGCCACAATCTACCACCCTGATGGCAGTACAATGCTTCCTTGGATTCTCAAACTATTACCGTAGGTTTATCCAAAAAAAATCTTCTCTAGTAGCTCCACTTACGGAATTAACCAAGAAGGGAGTGGACCCTGCTTCTTGGTCCGCTGCTGCCCTCCAGTCTTTCGCCCGTCTCAAAAAAGCCTTTGTATCCGTCCCCATTCTCATTCATCCTGATCCCAAGCTTCTTTTACCCTTGAGGTCTACACCTCAGATGTGGGTGTAGGCGCTGTTCTGTCCCAAAGGAAGTATTCCCTGTCCAGGTTGCATCCTTGTGCAAAAATGTGAAAAAATAAAGTGCGCAACTACAATCAATAAAAGTGATGTGATTATGTGATGTAAAAAATGGGTGACCTTTAAACAACGTAGAATATATGGAACGTCTGCAGCTGTGGCACCAGGGATGGCTCAAATACCCCCTAATAGCAAACAGAAATACAAAAAACACAGCGCACAACGCTCATAGTGCATTAAAAATTATATTAGTAACCACAAGAGTAAGGTGAGTATTAAGCGTATATTTAAATAGAAATAACAAGCATTTCAGGGTTAATGTTACCCAAGCACCAATGGACGCCAATGAAGATGTCGTGGCTCTCTCCTTCTTAATCCCTCAGCCTCGGGATAGGGCCTGGGTGGTCTTCCGATCGGGTAGCTGTTGATCCAGCCCTCAGCCTCAAGGTAGTGCTTAGATGGTCTCCGGTTCAGCTAAACAACAGTACAGCCAGATCGCCGTGCCGAGCAGTAATGCCTCACACTGTTAAAGTCTCTGTAGCAGCGGAGCACACGATGTAGGGCATCTGAATTCGGCGCTTCGGGGTCCGTGACGTCACACGGTCGCGACTGAACATCGCAAGTCAGCAAAACACCGGGCTGGTTCTCACGGGGTGATAGGTGGTGAGGGTTCACAAATAGTCTTTAATCCAATGCTTTTCAAGACCACAGGGGTCTCTTCATCAGGGTATATTGACTCGTCATAATAATGTCATTTAAATACCCCTCGCTTGTCACCGATTGGGCCCTCAATTGGGAGAGGCAACCAATCATAAGGCAGCGGGGAGGAGTCAAGTTACTCCAAGCATACACGAATGTATACACATTGCCCTTGGTAACCTAATACAATACAATAAACTTTATTAAACATAAAATGACGCACAAAAACATATAACAGTGTGTGGTGACTCTAAAATGAAGAGAAAAAATATTAGTACACAAATATATAGGAACAGCTGCATCTATATAAAATATACTGTGTTTAAAACCATAGAAGTGGATTATTATATTGAAAAAGAAGCATGAAATTAAAATATCGCAATAAATAATCTAATAAATAGATAAATTGTAAAAATTGGAGTGTAATTAAAAACCAGCTCAAAAGATATATAAAAAATTACTATTTAATATAGGCTAAAAAGCTAAAAAAGGGAAAGGATTTTCCTAAACCTCCAAATAGCATGGATCAATATACTGCTGCGGCCGAGTTTATTTGAGCATTTGCCCGGTCTCGGCCGCAGCAGTAACCAGGCGCGCGCCGGGATGTGCCTGACGCGTGCCGAAGCCGCGGAGGAGCGCCCTCCGATCGGGGCTTTCTCCCTCCGCTCGCCGGGTCCGCCGGGTCCCCCGGAACCCCCTGCCGCCGTCCCCCACATCGCGGGACACTAGGGCTCCCTCGGGGAGCCCTAGACGCGCGTGCAGGGGGCGCAGGCACCCGATGACGCGTGACCGCGCGTCAATGACGCGCGTCACGCCGAGGGAGTGCGGCTAGCATGCCGGGGCATCCCCAAGCTTGCGGAGCTAGCCGCACTCAAATAAAATGTGCCGCCTCTGTAGGGACCATATATCTATATCCTCACACTTAATACTCCCCTTACTCTTGTGGTTACTAATATAATTTTTAATGCACTATGAGCGTTGTGCGCTGTGTTTTTTGTATTTCTGCATCCTTGTGCATTTAAAAAAAAAAAAATCTCCGGCCCAATGCAACTACGACGTTGGGAACCAGGAACCCCTGGCCATGAAGCTAGCTCTCAAAGTATGGAGACCCCTGCTTGAGGGCACTGAAGATCCGATAACCATCCTCATGGATCATAAGAACTTGCTTTACATTGAAGTTGCACACCGCCTGGGAGCCCGCCAAGCCAGATGGTCACTGTTTTTCTCTAGGTTTAATTTCATAATTTCCTACCTTCCCGGATCCAAGCATATTAAAGCGGACACTCTTTCTCGACAATTCTCCCTGGACGACAAGACTGAGGATCAGCAAAAACCCATTTTATCGCCCAAATGTTTTCTCTCGGCCACATCATTTGGAGCACTCAAGGACATCGTCCGCCAACAAAGCCACATCCCTCCTGTATTTTGCCTCCACAGGACCGTCTCTTCACTTCACCCCCACACCGTAAGAAGGTCCTCGAATGGAGTCATTCATCCAAATCTGCAGGCCATCCCGGCACCTAAAGGACCTTGGACCTCATCTCTCGCACCTTTTGGTTTCCAGGAATGCAAAAGGACATTAAAAAAATTGTAGCTTCGTGCCCTACGTGTGCCAGGACTAAAATTCCCAGGATAACTCCTTCAGGTCTCCTTCAACCTCTACCTGTTCCGGATCGGCCAGGGACACATTTGTTGATGGATTTCATTGTGGACTTGCCTAGTTCCAAAGGTATGGACACGGTTCTTGTAGTAGTGGACCGTTTTTCGAAGCAGGCCCATTTCATACCACACAAGGGCCTGCCTAACTCTCCTAGATTAGCTGACATCTTTATCAGGGAGATCTTTCGGTTACATGGAGTACCCTTGTAAATAGTTTCAGATAGAGGATCGCAATTCATTTCTCGTTTCTGGCGCTTGTTTTGTATTCAGCTAGGTATCACCCTCCATTTCTCGTTGGGATACCACCCACAGACCAATGGTCAAACGGAGAGGACCAACCAGTCCCTGGAACAGTATCTACGTTGATTTACGTCGGATTCCCAAGATGACTGGGCGGAACTCTTACCCTGGGCAGAATTCGCCCACAATAACGCACGAAGCAGCTCTACCCTGGAGTCGCCGTTCTTAGTAAATTACGGTTTCAACCCTTCCACTCTTCCTCTTGTTTTACCTTCCTCAGGGGATCTGCGCCGTATGACAGGATAAAGACCTTACAAGACCTATGGAGAAAGATTGAGATCAACATCAGGAAAGCAGTCAATAGGCAAAATAATCAGGTAGAATGCCACCGCAGACCTGCTCTGGACCTTAAACCTGGCGACACGGTCTGGTTGTCATCCCGGAACATCAGGCTGAAGGTACCCTCTATGAAGTTCGCACCTAGATGTCTTGGACCCTTTGCGATTTGCGAAAGGATGAACCCGGTGGCATATCGTCACGCTCTCCCACCTTCCATGAAGATTCCTTCTGTATTTCCCGTTTCTCTTCTCAAACCGGTGGTCCAGAATGCCTTTTCAGTTCCGGTGGCCCCCACCTCTCCCCTCATGGTTCAAGGACAACCTGAATACGAGATCCAATCTATCCTTGACTCTAAGATCTCCAGAGGTTCGCTACACTATCTGGTGCAATGGAGAGGTTTCGGCCCGGAAGAGAGGTCCTGGATTCCGGGCCACCAGGTTCACGCAGCCAAACTGGTCCGCATGTTCCATGACAAATTTCCTGAGAAACCATCGTGGAGTCGCCCGGAGGTCGCTCCTAAAGGGGGGGGGGTACTGTGAGGATTCACCATCCTGGCGGTCGCAGACCATCTCCTCACCCTAACAAGCCTTCTGTTATGGACACCCAGGATGTGCGATTTCGTGGTCCCAGTATGCGCGCACGCACGAACTTTACGCGTCCTGATCCCCAGCCCACGGATTCGGATCCCGCCCCATCTCTGTCGGGTGCGTTCGGCCAGTTTCCCTGCTGACACGCGAGTCATGCCCCGCCCCCGCTCTGGTGAAAGTCTGGATCGCCGTGGGAATGACGCATGTTCTCGGCTCCGCCCCTTGACCTCCCTGACATGCGCGGGTCAGAGCGCGATTGGTTCCACCCCCTCTTACCCCAAGAATCGGCGTGGGAGTGACACGCGCTCCAAGCCACACCCCTTGGCCTCCGTGACGTGAGTGGGATGGCACGCGAGCAGTTCCGCCCTCATCCCCGATTAGGCTGCATCATAGGGCACATCTGTGTGCACCAGCAGCTTATCGGCACTTACTTCCTGGTTCCGCCCTGGCTGGCTATTGGAGGCTCCTCCTATATATACCTTTAGTCTGCTCTCTTTCCTTGCTGAGCATAATCATTTTGACGCTGTGCCTTGCTGCATTCCTATTCCTGAGACCTTGCCTTGCCTTACCTGCCTGTTAACCTCTTGTTGCCTGAACCCTGCTAGTATCTTGGACTTCACTTCTCTCTACTCCTTATCCGGCTTGTATGACCATTCTCCTGTCTCAAGTCCTGACCTTGGCTAAGTACTCCAACGATCTGATATTCTCCCATCCTGAACCTGGCTACGTACCCCGACTATCCGATACTCTCCAATCCTGAACCTGGCTACACACTCTGACGATCCGCAACTCTCCGCTCCTGAACCTGGCAAGTACCTTAACTATTCTACAATCTGTAATCCTGACCTGGCTTGAACGACTACTGTACATCCTATCATTCAATCCTCTACCTCAGCACCGTGGTCGCGCTTCGTTTGTGGTGAGCTATGCATTACACAACACCAGCCTGCAGCTGGTGAAGAATGCTGTGGCCAGGTTGCTAACTAACCAGACCCGCACTTGCCACATGCCACCTGTCCTCGGCACTGGCTGTCTGTAAAATCGTGAATTTATTTCAAGGTTGCCTTATTGACATTCAAAGCGCTACATGACCAGGGTCTTGGCTATCTGAGAGGGCTTCTAGTTCCCTACACTCCCATTCGCTCACTTCTATCTACAGATAATAGACTCCTAAGAGTTCCCAGAATCTCCATTACTTCCGTTGGGGTCTGAGCTTTGAGCCATACTGCTCCCACTATAGGAAGGAAGAAAAATCCGGCGCCACAGCCTGTGACAAAATCCAAGGCACTTCTGGGTTGTAGAATAACTTAATTGAGACTTCACGAACACAACATGCTACACCACAGTCTCCCCCTCAACGCATTTCACGCTAGAATCAGCGATTCGTCTTGGAGTGGGGAGATGTGGTCTGAGCCTGCATATTTAAAGTAAAAAAAGCCCGTGAAATGGACTTAAATGTTAACCCCTGGTGTACAAAACTACTATATCTTATCAAGTTCACAACCATGTTAATAAACAGACATCTCTCTTATGTACAATACACATGTAACTATTAGATGTGTGAACACATATAATTGTGTCACTCCTACTGTCAAATACGTTGTGATCTAGTGATATATCATCAGGGATAAATAAAAAAACACTTAATGCAACATTTCTAAATGATCTGGCATATGGGACAGCATGAATTACTAAACCACTTCTTAGGGACACAGTCTATAAATATAACTGTATCTATCAATTCTCAGTGTCATATATTAATAACCTCTAGAGAATGATTAAGTTCAAAATATATTAGTTTGTCCTTAATGACAGAAAGGAGGGGAGGGGAAAGGGGGAGGGAGGGGGGGAGGGCGAGTTGGGAGGGGGGAGAAAAGAAACTAACACGAAAGAGGCAAATAGTACATATGCATAGTAAAAATGATAATAAACTCTAGTACCAATGATTAAACAAATACAGTAAAAAGTTAATCATGAATAATAAAGCAAGATCTCAAAATCTCACTCAAATATATATGTATCAAAGGAAACAACGGAGGTCCCATTCACTATTTAGTCCATTGGGTTGCAGTTTTTGAAGCGTAAAGATCCAGTGCTTCTCGCTGATGCAAGATTTTAATATGATCCCCACCCCTTGGGGGTAAAGGGATATGTTCTAATGCTATACACTGTAATGATCCCACTGAACCCAATGGACAAGTATTGAAATGAATGGATACTGGATGCAACATGTCTTTATTCCATATAAGTCTCAAATGCTCAAGAATACGTATCTTGAGAATTCTACTAGTGAGACCTACGTACTGTTTGCTGCATTTGCATATTAATACATAAACAACGAAATCTGTTTGACATGTGATAAATTATTTCATTTTGAACCTGTGTGTCTCATCTCTGTTTGAAAAGTGAGTGGATTTGGTCATGTTAGGACATATTTTGCATCGTCCACACTTGTATGAGGCTAATAGTTTAGGCAACACAGAAAGCAGATTACCAGTTGACTTTTTAGGACGTACAGTAGCATGCTAGGTGATAATGTATTTCCTATAGTAGCTGCCTTACGGAATACTACACGTGGGCCCGAACACACCATCTTATGGATCAGGGGATCCAAGGCTAATGTACCCCAATGTTTCCAAATAATGGATTTAATTGCCCCTGCTTGTTCACTATAACTAGTGATAAAGTATGGTGCATCTGTGCTCTCCACAGGATATTTTTGTCTGGATTGACTCATATCCATGTTTATCTTAATATATAAATCTGAAGTTTGTGGGGTTGTAGATGTGGCCAATCAGATTGCTCCGTATCCCTGCCCCGCACGCTTCTCATTGGCCTGCGTGGCTCTATGGCTCTGACGTCACCCAACTGGCACTCTTCTCCTCCTCACCCAACTGATCTGATACACACACACACACTGTCCTCTTCACCCAGCTCACCTCCCCACCCTAACCCCCCCAGCTCACCTCCCCGCCGGCTCTGCCTATCACCCGCACCACCAGGCTCCGCTGCTCCCTTCTGTCCCGCTCACCCCTGCTCCCGCTGCATGGCCGCTGTTCCCGCCGCACTCTAGCCTCCTCCTCCTGCCTCTGCCGGTATATGTTGCGGATGGCGGCAGAGGAGGGTGGGGGGTACAGCGCCCGAGAAAGGCACTGCACGGGACTGTGGGGGGGCAGGGCCTGCGCCAGAGAAAGGCGATACTCGGGACTGCGGGGGGGCGGGGCTTGCACCCAAGAAAGGCACCGCTCGGGACTGCGGGGGGCGGGGCCTGCGCCCAAGAAAGGCACCGCTCGGGACTGCACGGGGGGCCTGCACCCAAGAAAGGCACCGCACGGGACTGCGGGGGGGGGGCGGGCCTGCGCCCAAGAAAGGCACCGCACGGGACTGAGACCTCTGTGTGTGTCTCTGTCTCTCACTGTTTGTGTGTGTGACACTGTGTGTGTGTGTGACACTGTTTGTAAGTGTGTGTGTGTGTGTGTCTGTGTATGTGTCTCTCACTGTTTGTGTGTGTGTATGTGACACTGTGTGTGTGTGACACTGTCTCCCCCCTGTATACTGTCCCCCCCTCCAGGCCACTGTCCCCACCCCCCCTCCTGTCCACTGTACCCACCCCCCCTCCTGTCCACTGTACCCACCCCCCTCCTGTCCACTGTACCCAACCCCCCTCCTGTTCACTGTCCCCTGTCCCCACCCCCCCCCTGTCCACTGTCCCCACCCCCCCCTCCTGTCCACTGTCCCCACCCCCCTCCTGTCCACTGTACCCACCCCCCCTCCTGTCCACTGTACCCACCCCCCTCCTGTCCACTGTACCCAACCCCCCTCCTGTTCACTGTCCCCTGTCCCCACCCCCCCCTGTCCACTGTCCCCACCCCCCCCTCCTGTCCACTGTCCCCACCCCCCTCATGTCCACTGTCGTCGTCCCCTCCTGTCCACTGTCCCTCCCTCTGGGGGGGAACGGAGAAAGAGGGGGAGCACAGAAATATGGGGAGAGGAGGGAGCGGGAAATTTAACTCACGAGCAACGCCAGGTATATCAGCTAGTAATATTATAAAGAGAAGCTACATCTAGAGTAACCCAGAAGTAGGATGAGTGCCAGGAGAAAGTAGCTTCTCTTTATAATATTATTAATCACGATCATGGCCTCACAGCAGTAGAATTTTTTCTTTATTTACACTCTTCCTTTTCCCCAGCACATATAGATTTTTTACTCGATAGTATCAGATTTTCACTCACACACAAATATTTTCTTTTTGACGGGCATTATTATCTCCAAACACGTGGGACTGCTATGGGGACTTCCTTTGCCCCCTCCTACACCAACCTTTTCATGGGTTGGTGGGAGACGTCCCACGTGTTTGGAGATTCTAATCCCTTTAGGCATCATAGCGTTTTACAAGCGCTATATTGATGACCTTCTGTTATCTGGAGTGGTGGGGAAGATGATCTCATTAAATTTTTTGAGTATCTGGCAGATAATCAATTAAATCTTAGATTTACGCATAGCTATGATATGCAACGCATACAGTTTTTGGATCTTGATCTTTT
Source organism: Ascaphus truei (assembly GCF_040206685.1). Taxonomy (NCBI): domain Eukaryota; kingdom Metazoa; phylum Chordata; class Amphibia; order Anura; family Ascaphidae; genus Ascaphus; species Ascaphus truei. Next base: position 99,525,703 of record NC_134490.1, read on the forward strand.
TATAGATATCGATAGTAAAATTCAATCTGACATTTTCAGAAAAGAGAATGCCAGAAACTCTTTGTTACACGCTAAAAGCTGTCATTCCCGCCCTCTGATCAAAGGAATCCCAAGAGGACAGTTCCTGCGTTTACGCAGGAATTGTTCCTCGATGGAGGACTTTGTTCGAAGGGCGGAGGAGATGAAGGGGAGGTTCCTTTCAAGAGGATATACAGCCAATGATCTTGATCAGGCCTTTCATTTAGCTCTCTCAACTGATAGAGAGTCATTGATAAACATTGATATGAGTCAAGCCAGACAAATGCTGTGGAGAGCACAGATGCACCATACTTTGTCACTAGTTATAGTAAACAAGCAGGGGCAATTAAATCCATTATTTGGAAACATTGGGGTACATTAGCCTTGGATCCCCTGATCCATAAGATGATGTGTTCGGGCCCACGTGTAGTATTCCATAAGGCAGCAACTATAGGAAATACATTATCACCTAGCATGCTACGTCCTAAAAAGTCAACTGGTAATCTGCTTTCTCTGTTTCCTAAACTATTAGGCTCATACAAGTGTGGACGATGCAAAATATGTCCTAACATGACCAAATCCTCTCACTTTTCAAACAGAGATGAGACACGCAGGTTCAAAATTAAATCATTTGTCACATGTCAAATAGATTTCGTTGTTTATGTATTAATATGCAAATGCAGCAAACAGTACGTAGGTCTCACTAGTAGAATTCTCAAGATACGCCCTCCCCCCCTCCCTCCCCCTTTCCCCTCCCCTCCTTTCTGTCATTAAGGACAAACTAATATATTTTGAACTTAATCATTCTCTAGAGGTTATTAATATATGACACTGAGAATTGATAGATACAGTTATATTTATAGACTGTGTCCCTAAGAAGTGGTTTAGTAATTCATGCTGTCCCATATGCCAGATCATGTAGAAATGTTGCATTAAGTGTTTTTTATTTATCCCTGATGATATATCACTAGATCACAACGTATTTGACAGTAGGAGTGACACAATTATATGTGTTCACCCATCTAATAGTTACATGTGTATTGTACATAAGAGAGATGTCTGTTTATTAACATGGTTGTGAACTTGATAAGATACAGTAGTTTTGTACACCAGGGGTTAACATTTAAGTCCATTTTCACGGGCTTTTTTTTACTTTAAATATGCAAGCTCAGACCACATCTCCCCACTCCAAGACAAAGCGCTGATTCTAGCGTGAAACACATTGAGGGGGAGATTGTGGTGTAGCCTGTTGTGTTCGTGAAGTCTCAATAAAGTTATTCTACAACCAGGAAGTGCCTTGGATTTTGTCACAGGCTGTGGCGCCGGATTTTTCTTCCTTCCTATGCTGCATACACAGAAGGCTGCACGCCTGGAACCGGAGCACAGAGGAGAGCAGGACTGAAGTTTTCCAGTGAGCTTTCATAGGTAAAGTTTTCCTTCCCAGCTCTGACCTCTCTTTGGTCCGTATATGTCTCCCTGCTCCATTCTGAGTGATTCACTTGACACCTATGTGTGCTGCATTCATGGCCAGAGCGCAGGACAGACTTTCTTTTTGCCATACAGTACTGCTCCCACTGTCTGGAACAGTCTGCCTCATACAGATGGAGACGCTCCCTCTCTGGAAATCTAACAAACAGGCTGAAGACCTATCTGTTTACCCAAGCATTTAATGTATGAACCACGACTTGTCCGGCATTTAATAGCTACACTACCGTCCAATCCTGAATTGTATCTTTCCGTGTGTTTGGTCTTGTTTATAACCTTCAATGTTTTCTTCTTTTTTTCTTCTTGGAACTGTGCAGTGCTCGGAGCCACATTGGGAGAAAAACGCTATATAAATAAAGTTATTATTATTATTACTATAACACAGCCAGGGCACCGTATTGTCTGTACAATCAGTTTCTCCTACCACACTATACTGTATACAGTATTATTTCAACCTTACTGGAAAAAATTATACATCATATTAATACCTTAGATTGGTTAATACAGTACAAATATTATTTAATGATATTTATTTATGTTTAACATTAGAATTAAAGCCATATTTACTAAGCAGTGATATTCCATAAGACACCTTCAAGCACTGGTACCATATGACCAATTACATTGAATGAGCTGTAAGATGTCTTCCGACGCTGGAAGGTGCCTCAAGGAGTAATACCGCGTAGTAAATATATGGCCCTAAATGTCTTGAGGGTGAACTACCACACTGTATACAAATAGCTCTGTCCTACCATATGTTATGCTAACTGTTCTACCTTAGTATACAAAAATATACATGATAGAAAGATATATTGTTGAGTGGCATTGTATGGTTAAATATTTTGGAACTTGAATACAGTTTTCTATTAACATTAAACACAACTATATTAAATGTCAATAAAGATTACAGTACTATCACCATATGTGTTTTAATAATAGATGTTCTCATTTGCTTCCTGGAAAAATCTGCATTATGATGCCTTTGCCTTGTATGGTAACAGTTTCAGCTATATTTATTAACACAACTCTATTTTACTATTATTTAATGAAATGCAAGCTTATGATTGTTTTATTAATTTATGTGTTACACTTCTGCGTTGTACTGTTTAGGAAAATTAAGATCTCTCATGAAACATTGCAAATCATTAAAATCAAACATCTCAAATACTTTTCATCAGAGATGTAACTTCAGGGAGTTTATAGACTGTCAGCCAGCATCTGGAGTATCTCATGCAAAACATGGTTTCATAGATAGGGACCCAACACAAAGAAGCCATGCAATGATCCCTTTAACCTGAAAATGCAGGTTGCTTTGTTAGTCCATTAGGCTTTGAAAACCTAAAAGCATTAACAATTCTTCTTAGAAAGAGAATGCCTCATGCTAAAAAAGCAACTATCAGTTATATTAGATAAAAACAAAAGAAAAGACAGCGCAAAACCTCCTAGTGTAGTATTAAAAATATATATATATATATATATATTGTGTGACAGCAGGTGAGTATCTCACGTACATCAATTTAGATATTTAAAAGCATGGCATGTTACCACTCTGCTACCGCAACAGCACACGACAGTCAGACCGATCGATGAGGTACAGTAGGGGCAACTCTTATTCTAACAAAAAACAGTGGCAATTCCCCAAAAAACCCAGGAAACACCCAGGTACATTCTGAATACAAGCCTTAAACTTTCCTTAAACTAGCCCCAGCATTTCTGCATTGATTAATGGCCTATCAGATTAACAGCGGGGGTCCCTGGCAGTTCCATTCAAACTGAATTGGACTGCCAGGGATCCCTGCTGTGTTAATCCTATGGGTCGTTAGTCAATGCAGAAATGCCTTAGACGTGCCTCAAACTAGCCCAGAACATACCCAGCACATACCCAGCACATACCCAGAATGTAACCCGGCTAGTTTACGGCAAATGTTAGAATAAACGTTGCCTCTACTGTAGGTTCCTCTCTCTCACAGGATATCGTCTCTGCAACTTCTGCCAGTGTGTAGGTCACAGGTAAGGGGGGAGATGTTGGCTTCAATCTGGAAGCATTCTATTCCTCGCTGGATGCGTGCGTCCGGTATACAGTACAGCAGACTACTGATGACGTCACCAGAGTTCCGTCGCGTGTTTGTACCGGAAGGGGCTGGATGGAAATGTCCGTGAGGATACTAGCCTCGCAATGAGCTTCAATGTCCAAAGATGCAATGAAAGTGGCACTGGAACGCGATTTGAGTCTCTATTAGGAGGGAGAAATACCACCATTGGATCTGTATCCAGTAGAATGTAGGTCCTTTCATTCTACTGGATACAGATCCAATGGTGGTCGTTCTCCCTCCTAATAGAGACTCAAATCGCGTTCCAGTGCCACTTGATTGCATCTTTGGACATTGAAGCTCATTGTGAGGCTAGTATCCTCACGGACATTTCCATCCAGCCCCTTCCGGTACAAACACGCGACGGAACTCTGGTGACGTCATCAGTAGTCTGCTGTATACCGGACGCACGTATCCAGCGAGGAATAGAATGCTTCCAGATTGAAGCCAACATCTCCCCCCTTACCTGTGACCTACACACCGGCAGAAGTTGCAGAGACGATATCCTATGAGAGAGAGGAACCTACCTCATCGATCGGTCTGACTGTCGTGTGCTGTTGCGGTAGCGGCGTGGTGACATGTCCATAACATGCCATGCTTTTAAATATTTAAATTGATGTACGTGAGATACTCACCTGCTGTCACACAATATATATATATATATATTTAATACTACACTATGAGGTTTTGCGCTGTCTTTTCTTTTGTTTTTATCTAGTACGTGTGGTTTGTGGAGCCAGTCCACGGAATACAGCAGCATACCTCCATCACATACCTAGCAACAGGTTTAAATTTATGGTTGAACACAGCACTTTATTTATTGTTTTATGTATATCACATTATAGATTCACCTAAGTTGTTTATTTATATCACTTGTTTTTCACCATGTCACAGTCCTGAGCGCATTTTCTATTTTTGTTTCCATATCAGTTATATTGCCTATATTTGGCTATATTGGCACATACAGAATGCAATGTACTGTAAATTGCCACTTTTCAAAAATATATTACCTAAAGTTGCAACCATGACATTCTATTTAAACAAAAACTATTTTGCACAGGGTTGCCCTTTAACAAACTTTCTAATGCTTTTGTAATGAGCGTTAACTTTTATTTCGTTTACGCTTTCCCTAAAAATGTATGGAGTATGGGAGGGCGGCCTTAATCATGGCAGGGGTAAATACAACTTTTATTTACTATAGGGTGGCTGGCTATGATTGGTTTTTGAATGGGAAATGTGCTGTTAGCCAGATCTGGCTAATAGGGCGTTTGCCCATTACTGTGTGGTGAGGCGAAGGTGGGGGGGTGTTGTTGGGGGTATGCGGATGCATACAGATACAGATACAGTTTCTCTCTGCTCTTTCTGCACAGCTCTTCCAGACTGATGGAGAGAAATCAAACGTTACTAGCATTTCATATGTAAAGCAACTACTAACTTATATGTCATTTTTTTTTAACAAACGTTATATAACAAGCGATATACCTTACGGAATACATCTTTTTTACATTTCATACAGTGAGATTGTAACATGCAAACACATTCGATGTTGCAGTGATAACATCGAAGCTATCTGAAAAGGGCCCTTAAAGCCCCTTTACAGTCCCTGACTGATATCACCCAGTTTCTTGGCTCCATTTCCTCTCTGAATGAGAAGAGTGAGCTCGAGTTCTTGGGGATTTCAACTTCAATTGGCTTGACCCTAAAAACCACAAAATCCACACACAAATTAAATCGCTTAACCTATCGCAACACACAATTTGTAATTTACTACATTTGGTGTAAATGCAATAAGGGTTATGTAGGCCGCACTATTAGGCCCCTAAAACAGCGCATGATGGAACATGTGAGATTCATTAGAAATAAAGATCTAAAGTATCCAGTTTCCAAACATTTTGTAGAATGTCCCCATGGTGGTATTGATAACTTTAAATTCATGGCAATTGAACATGTTGAGGCCCACAAACGTGGGGGTGACAGACTAAATGCCTTAAATAAGAGAGAGATGTTCTGGGTGTTCTCTTTGGACACTCTGGTCCCAGCCGGCATTAATGTCGACTGGGAACTTCAACATTTTTTACATTAAGTAATTTTTCTGTATTGATTATATTATTTTTTGTCATTATTTTGTTATTATTTTTCTATTAATTTTTATTTCTTTATTCATTATTATCTCTTCATTCTTCCTTCCCCCCTTTCCCCTCCCCCCCTCCCCCCTCCCCCCCTCCCCCCCATTCTTTCTTTCTTTTTCTTCTTTTTCTTTTTTCTTTTCTTTCCTTCTTCTTTTTTCTGTCTCCATGATTTCAGGTTTATATATTGTTGGGTATGTTGGACATGCATAATCATTGGTTATTTAACATTATATGAATATTATCCAATGGATTGGTATCATTTAATGATTTAAGAGTCCTAGATGGTTATTGGTATAGATATCTTTTCATTTTTGTGTCTTGTCTACATATACACATCATTATTATTACAAATATGTGTTCTTTATTGTTTATAAGCACATATGATTGATACATTATATGATAAGATATCAATTTCTATATATTAATTTTCTGCCAGTCATTATACAGTAAGTTGTAATATATTGTGATGATTTAATATTCAGCATTTGTTTTTAACATTCAAATCACTTCATATGGGAGTGAGTTTTTTTTTATCACACAGTTTTTGGTAAACAGCTGTTGGAATTCAGGGTTCCTTGTTTTTACTCGGAATCCTGAACCTTTATTAACGAATAATGTGAAAGGTATAATTGTGTGTATAATGCCCATTGTTTCCTGACCCTGTCATGAAGTATCGTTTCCAGCAGGCAATTAGTTAAGCTTAGTAATAATAAGATTGAGAGCTTTCATTGGTGGCTCAGCCGTCACGTCACAGGGGAGTACAAGTTTCTATGTCTCTCCGTGATTATTGCTTGTTTACAGGAATCAGCTGTTTCAGTGCTGCTATCCCTCAGCGTCGCTGTGAGAGAGGGGGCGTGTTGACTCTCATAGGTAGAGAGCGCCGATACGTCATTGTAGGAGGAAGGAATGGTGGGTTTTTAAATTTTATGTGTGTCTTGTATACTTTACTCTTTGACAAAGGCCCGTTGCGGCTGAAACGCGTCAGAGTATTTGCTGTGGCTGTTTTTAAGTGCCAATAAATCTTTTTTGTACCCAGCATTTTACTATTTTGGTCCCACGCTTTTTTCCAAAGGCAGCTGCACCGCTATCCACGAATCTCCTGCATATGTACAGTAAGAGAAAGATAGGGATTGTCCGAGGGCCGCCAGCAGGGGGCCCAGAAAAGCTGTAGTTGGGCCTCCTGAGTCGTCTTCTTTTCTAAGGCCTCGGGCATGGTCAGCGCTTATACGCTGACCGTGCTGAGGCGCGCTGCTGCTCTGCACTGAGCCCCTGCAGCCGCAATGAGAGCGGCTTTAGCAGGGGCTCGCGCACGCGTCCGCACGCTTGGGGAAGCGTGTGTCTCACGGAGGTTTAAAATTTGGCGCTCGCCGGAGCGCAGGGCCGGTCACGTGAGCGGTTCGCCCAATGAGGGTGAACCAGCTCCGTGACGTCACTGGCCCACCCCCAGACCCGCCCCCGACACGCCCACGGACGGCGCTCTATGTAAGGCCAGGGAAAGCACCGCTTTCCCTGAGCCTCCGCGCGCCTCCGCCCGCATTAATTCACTATGTCCCAGGCCTTCCAGGAGACTTGAACCCATCCAAAGACTTTAAAGTTTTGTTTAGAAAAGTAATGTAATTTCAACATAAAACTAAATCTATTTGTTTTATGTTGAAGTTTTTTTATTCTACTTCAGTGCTGTAAAGAGCTGCACACTATGATCTCTCCTGTACAAAATGTCTTTATTAAAATGAACTAATGTATCTATTAATGGGAAATTCTTTCAAATATACATATTTGATCACCTATGCTACAAATGGTACAGTAGCTGTTTCATATTTTTGTTTGGTTGCAAGACACATCCAAGTTCATCATAGATTCTAAACTTTAATAAACGAAAGAAAATTAAGCTGTTGGTTTGAGAACAGTCTAATTGTTCCTCAATCAGTATCTAGAGTATTTTAAATTGCTCAATTAGTGAATAAATCCCTTGCAACAGGTAGTTCGTTATCAAATGAGCATACTGTACACTGTAAACATATTCACCCATTATTTTTAAAAGGTGCTACAAGTGTATTAGAATGAAGGTCCTGCTGCAGTGAACTCATTTATTATTTAACCTAACACTAAACTAAATTAACATTTGGTTAATAGAAAGTGTATCCACTAAAAGAAATAATGTTAATCCAGTGTTAAAAACATGTTCCAAAATAGAAAAATATTTTATATGGAATTAAAAGAAACACAAATGAGTGCTATAAAAAAAAACCCACTAGATTAGTTAAGCAAACATAAAATTCAAATGAAACAAAGTTACGAGAGGCTACGTTTGTTGCCCTTGCAAACAGTCACATTTACAATGCACAAGGAGCTTCTGGTAATGTAACTGCCTGCACTGACGAGCTGAGATCGTGTGCTTTCCCTAGCCGCATTGCCTGTACCACAGCACTGCTACTTTTGTTGCCTTTGCTAACAGCTGCATTCACAAAGCACAAGGAGCCTCTCCTAACTTTGTATCGTTTTCATTTTATGTTTGTTTAACCAATCTAGGGGTTCATGCAGTAAGCAGCGGAAAGGCAAATCTCACCACTTTCCCGCCAAAAAAGCCTATCCCTATTCAGTAAGGAGCGTGAAAGTGGCGAGAATCAAAAAATCCGCCAGTTTTGTTGGCGTTTTTTTTTTTCCGCCGGTGGCGAGGCAAGAAGGCACTTTCCGCCTAAAATAGACACATTTTCTGCCACGCTGTATTCTAGTAGTGGCGAGTAGCTTAGCGGAGCTATTCGCCACTCTAGAATGGCGTTTTTCTGGCGAATCAGCCACGCAAGAAAAAGTTGGCAAGTTGATGGTGAGAGGCTGCTGATGAGTGGCGGATCGGCACTTAGAAAAATGTCTGGCCTTTTTCCTGGCTGGGATTGATGCCGGTGGTCTCCAGAGCTGATACCATTAATACCAGCACCGGACCCCCCCGGCATGCATCCGAGGCAGGAAAAATGCATTTAAAGGCCACTTCATTACCTTAGCGGCTAACCGCTAAGGCAATGAAGGGGTTAAACAGCCGTGCCAAGTTTCTTGTGGGTAGCGGGGGTGGGTGAAGGGGGTATTTGGCCCTTGTTGTTTCTTTAAGGCTTGCGGGGGGGTTGCGGTTGCGCTTAACCCCTTCACGACCGTAGCAGTTAATACCGTTATGCTCATGAAGGGGTTAAACCCTCCAGCTACCCACCCGCAAGCCCTAAACAAACCACCGTTAGGGCTAATACCCCCCTCACCCACACCCGCTACCCACAATAAAAAGAAAACACACACAACAGCCCCACACTAACTAAATATATATATATATATATATCAATAAATATATATATATATGACACCAACAACACCTATACCCCCCTAACATACAGTATAGTAATGGGCAACATTACTATTATCCACAAATGGATAATAGTGCATGTGTCCATTTAAAATACATACAGAACAATAAATACATTAAATACATATAGTACTCACCCATGTCCGGCTGCCGCGATGAAGGCCATCCTCATCTTCATCCTGCTAATGCCCCATCCGCTTCTGCAAAACAGACACAAGAATAAAAACATCCAATGTAATGTTCCCTAACCCCTTAATCACCATAGCGGTTATTAACCGCTACAGTCACTAAGGGGTTAACCCACCATCACCCAGATACCCTACCCCACTACCCCCCACCCCCTGAGGCCTAACCACCCTCACCCACTACCCACAAGGGAGGCCTACCCACATACCCTTGGGGCCAATACCCCCTCCCCCCACCCCAACACATACAGAACAATAATGTGCCAAATAACTATTATCCACATAGGGATAATACATTATTTGGCCATTATTAAACACATTAAATACCATAGTAAAATAAAGAAAATTCTACTAACCTCATCAATAAGAAGGCCCCGTCGCCAGCATTATCCTTGTGGTCCGTTGCCAAAATAATACATAGCCAATACATTGCAATGACATTCACATATCAATGAACCCCTTCATCACCTTATCGGGTACTAACCGCAAAGGTAATTAAGGGGTTAAGCCTTCCTGGCAATGGCAATACCACTGATCCATAACATCCTCAATGAAATAAAATGCAATTTCCTAAACAAATCTAATGTAATCATCCAATCTAAAGCATCAAATGCCAATCCAAAATCTCAAATGCCACTTAAAACATTGCATTTACATTGTATACATGCTGCATAAAATGTAAGCTAGATGTAGACGCTGCAAATCAATGTTAACAATACAATATTTCAAATAAAATAGCATTACATCAAAATAAGTATATACTATGTAATCCAATAAAGTCACCATCAATCAATTAACATACATGAATTACATCCCAAAACAATTAAAATAGCATCCATACCAATTACACAATTAACTATAGCAACCGTTACAGAGAACAAGTTAGCATCATACAAAATAGGACACCAACAATTACAATATACTAAAGCAAGCATGACCTAAAGTACAGCATAGAAGCCCAAAAATTACATATATGTAATTATAAAATACATTAAACACACATCTATGCATAGCAGCATAGCCAATATCATTTACAATACAGTAGTTCAAAGAAAGCTTTTAAAACACTATCATTTCTTACCCTGTATGTATATATCTCTCTAGACATACATACATACATACAGTGGCAAGAAATGATGTACAAAAAAAAATATATACATGAAAAAATGAAAAAAAAACACAGTTACATTAAATACATTTCTTTAGTTCACTTACCATTACTTGACCCACTCACCGACTTCCGTTGATCAGCTTACTCACGAACCAATCCACGAACAGGAACCCATAAAATAATAAACCAGAAAATAATAAACATTAAAATAATAAAACACGGCAATCCAGGGGTCTTCTCCTTCTAATCCACCTTCATCTGTATTCTTCTATCTTCTACCGGGGTCTTCTTCCCGTCTGCTGCCACGCCCTGGTCTTCTTTCTTCTCCGGAGGTCCTTCCTCCTCGGCGTCTGGCTTCAAACTGAGACGACATAGGCTTTTAAAGGCCTATGACGTCACATTTTCATCATGGTTCCCACGGCCCTAATTGGTCCGTGAAAACCATGTGTTTTGGCCGATGCAAAAAAAAATGATGACGTCACTTAAAGGCAATGAAAGCACAGCCAATCAGAATGGCTTTGCTTCAATTGCCTTTAAGATGACGTCATTAAAAGAAATATGGCCGCCCTCACATGGTACGGTAGCCAATCAGAGCGTGGGAAGTCTATCCCTTCTCTGATTGGTTCTAGTACCATGTGACAGGCTTTCAATGACGTCATATCCGTTCTTCCCCAAGCCTCTGTCACATGGTCTACTAGAGCCAATCAGAGTTGGGATACACTTCCCACGCTCTGATTGGCTACCGTACCATGTGAGGCCAGCCATGTTTCTTTTAATGACGTCATCTTAAAGGCAATTGAAGCAAAACCATTCTGATTGGCTGTGCTTTCATTGCCTTTAAGTGACATCATCATTTTTTTTTGCATCGGCCAAAACACATGGTTTTCACGGCCCAATCAGGGCCGTGGGAACCATGATGAAAATGTGACATCATAGGCCTTTAAAAGCCTATGTCGTCTCATTTTGAAGCCAGACGCCGAGGAGGAAGGACCTCCGGAGAAGAAAGAAGACCAGGGCGTGGCAGCAGACGGGAAGAAGACCCAGGAAGAAGATAGAAGAATAAAGATGAAGATGGATTACAAGTAGAAGACCCCTGGATTGTCGTGTTTTATTATTTTAATGTTAATTATTTTCTGGTTTATTATTTTATGGGTTCCTGTTCTTGGATTGGTTCGTGAGTAAGCTGATCAACGGGAGTCGGTGAGTGAGTCAAGTAATGGTAAGTGAACTAAAGAAATGTATTTAATGTAACTGTGTTTTTTGTTGCTTTTTACATGTGTTTTTTTTTTTTAATTGTACATCATTTCTTGCCACTGTATGTATGTATGTATGTCTAGAGAGATATATATATACAGGGTAAGAAATGATTGTGTTGTAAAAGCTTGCTTTTCACTATTGTAAATAATTGTGGCTATGCTGCTATGCATAGATGTGTGTTAAATGTATTTTATAATTAGATAGATGTAATTTTTGGGCTTCTATGCTGTACTTTAGGTCATGGTGAGGCTTGCTTTTCTATATTGTAATTGTTGGTGTCCTATTTTGTATGATGCTAACTTGTTCTCTTTAACGGTTGCTATAGTTAATTGTGTAATTGGTATGGATTCTATTTTAATTGTTTGGGGATGTAATTAATGTATGCTAATTGATTGATGGTGACTTTATTGGATTACATTGTATACTTCTTTTCATGTAATGCTATTTTATTTGAAATATTGTATTGTTAACATTGATTTGCAGTGTCTACATGTAGCTTACATTTTATGCAGCATGTATACAATGTAAATGCAATGTTTTAAGTGGCATTTGAGGCTTTGGATTGGCATTTGATGCTTTAGATTGAATGATTACATTTGATTTGTGTACGAAATAGCATTGTATTTCATTGAGGATGTTATGGATAAGTGGTATTTTTATTTGAGCATGTTTTTGTTAACCCAGAGACATTTATTTGTATATTGGTTCATCATGTGTGTATATATATATATGTGAGTGTGTGTATATATATATATATATATATATATATATATATATATATATATATATATAGCAACTGTAAATATTCCTGTATATTCATTTGCATGTCTTATACAGGTCTGCAACCCTGTCTTTCACCATTATCACCCAGCAAACAGCACTTCCACTGCAGCAAGGGATTCTGGGAAATGACATGCAAATGAGCACACAGTGCCACTTTTTATCTCATGCTCACATTACACCATTACCTTAATAGTCGTGGTGATTACCTACTCTTATCTCATTTGAGCAAATGTCAGCAAGCCAACCTCACACTGATGATACCCATCAAGGTTGAAACATGTCTGTGAGTGGGTTAACTGACTTTGCATCTCCCAAGTCCTTGCTTAAAAGCTGTGTTTAAAGCAGCATGCATTGACTAAGGGTTGCTCATGTAATGTGAGCATGAGATAAAAAGTGGCACTGTGTGCTCATTTGCATGTCATTTCCCAGAATCCCTTGCTGCAGTGGAAGTGCTGTTTGCTGGGTGATAATGGTGAAAGACAGGGTTGCAGACCTGTCTAAGACATGCAAATGAATATACAGGAATATTTACAGTTGCTTTATGCTTTACTGTGGAGGGGTTTAGTCACTTTTTTTACCCACCATAACCTTAATAGTCGTATATATATATATATATATATATATATATATATATATATATATATATATATTTTTTTATTGTATTTTTTCATGATGAAGCCACTGTACGAAGGAATGTGTGAAGGGTGGGTATGTGGCCAGGATGGCTTAACCCCTTCATTACCTTTGCGGTTAATATTCTATAAGGTGATGAAGGGGTTCATTGATATGTGAATGTCATTGCAATGTATTGGCTATGTATTATTTTGGCAACGGACCACAAGGATGATGCTAGCGACGGGGCCTTCTTATTGATGAGGTTAGTAGAATTTTCTTTATTTTACTATGGTATTTAATGTGTTTAATAATGGCCAAATAATGTATTATCCCTATGTGGATAATAGTTATTTGGCACATTATTGTACTGTATGTGTTGGGGTGGGGGAAGGGGTATTGGCCACAAGGGTATGTGGGTAGGCCTCCCTTGTGGGTAGTGGGTGAGGGTGGTTAGGCCTCAGGGGGTGGGGGGGTAGTGGGGTAGCGTATGTGGGTAGGCCTCCCTTGTGGGTAGTGGGTGAGGGTGGTTAGGCCTCAGGGGGTGGGGGGGTAGTGTGGTAGCGTATGTGGGTGATGGTGGGTTAACCGCTTAATGACTGTAGCGGTTAATAACCGCTATGGTGATTAAGGGGTTAGGGGACATTACATTGGATGTTTTCATTCTTGTGTCTGTTTTTCAGAAGCGGATGGGGCATTAGCAGGATGAAGATGAGGATGGCCTTCATCGTGGCAGCCGGACATTGGTGAGTGCTACATGTATTTAATGTATTTATTGTTCTGTATGTATTTTAAATGGACAACTGCACTATTATCCATTTGTGGATAATAGTAATGTTGCCCATTACTGTATTGTATGTTGTGTATTGTTATGTTTATTGGGGGCAATTGTCCCCAATAAACATACTATTATGCGTTAACCCCTTCATTGCCTTAGCGGCTATCCGCTATGGTAATGAAGCAGCATTTATGTATTTTAATAATATTGTGCCCTGCTTCCCGAGTTATAGGCCCCGGTTTGGGGCATCGGTTACAGTGTCGACGCCATGTTTATTGCGGGCACGTAGCGTATGGGATGCTATAAACATGGCGGCGACACTGCCCACCCGATCACACATACCGGGGTCTGTAACTTGGGAACCAGGGGGTCCCTGGTCCACAAAGCAATGCGGTTCAGCTCAGGGACCCCCCTGCTCACTGTACAGTATTATTAAAAAAATATTCATGCTGCTTCGCTACCATAGCACATAGCCGCAAAAGTAAGGAACGAGTCTTTATTGATATGTGTGTTTTACTCATAGTGTAGATGTGCCTAGGGTCTCCGGAGCTGAACCGCTTTGGTTTCAGGTCCGGGGACCCCCTGCTTCCTGAGATATAGTCCCCTTTAGGGGGTGCCGGTATCCCTCTGCTTTGTTTACATTCTGCGGTCACGTGATCGGGACCTTTAAATGCAGAGGGATACCCTAAGATGGTATTTTCAGTTACAGTGCCCAACAGTACTGGGGCACTAGTCAGGAAACCGGACCCTGAGCACTATTAGTGAGGTTCTCCATGTTGGGAGGAACCTAAATTCTGTAAGATGGCCAACTTATGGCTATCGTCAAATAAAGCTGCTAATGATTTCAGCAAACCTGTAATGACTGTATTCACAGAGAATGTATCATGTATAATGAATGTGATAATAATTATGTGAATGTTATGCTGTTATGTTCCAGGTTACCTTTAAGGATGGTACTCGAAAATTTAAGGCCCAAGCGGGGTCGTTGGGATTTCATCAGAGGGAGGATGTATCCATGCCACCTTTGCTACTAACCTGCCCTACTCATGGCAGTACATCCTGCTATAATCAGGCAATAGTAGTCAATATGGGTTTTCCCCACTCACTGGAGCTGCACTTGAGTGACAGTGGGAGGCGGTGAAATACGGCCTGAGCTTGTCCAATCATGGAACAGTCCTGGTGCCCTCCTCCTAGCTGTACTTAAGGGCAGTGCCACCCTAATTTAGTAGTGCTTCTACCTACTTGAGAGTGGCAGGTCACACAGCCAAGAGCCTGACTATTGGGCCTTCTCTGGTCCTCTTCACCTCGGGGGAGAGTGAGTGTGTACCATACCCCTGTCCCTGCTAGAGGGGCAGAGAAGCGCTAGGACTGCTGCGGGTGCCCTTGGCCTGTAGTGAAGGTACAGGGACACATCCTTTAGTGAGTAGCTGAGAGTTGCTGCATTGGGCTGAACCCTGCCGTGTACTGTGCTGCACCAAGAGAGAGAATAAACCATTCCTGTTGTTATACTCCCGCCTAGTGTGTGATCTTACTGGAGGGAGAGGTGATAGTTCTACTGTAGGAGATCATCTCCACCTATCTGGAGCCTCCGGCAGATGGAGGCGCTGCACTCCTAGAGAACCACGTGGGTAATGTACCCCAAAAACCTGATCCTGTGTCCCCACTACCACCGGTGGACAGCTCAGCCCTCCTGTTACCAGCAGGTATCATGCACCACATAAGTAGTAATGGCAGAATCTCCCAGCAGGTTGGCGAAGCACCGTTACACTAATGAGTTAAACAATGGTCATTGTGTTTGCATAACATTATCTTTGTGAATATGCGTTAAACTCAGGGAAAATAACATCTGTTACTAATTTACGTGTAGATGTAGCAGACATTACTGCTGGTGTGTTGCAGCGGGACACACATAGCACCAGCGGGAGCAATCGCCATTAAAAAATGTATTAGCCACGAGCAGGGCCATCAACAGAAATGTTTGGGTCCAGGAAAATTTAAAGCTGCAGTTGAAGCTGACGTTTTTATTTTTAAATATATATATTTTTCCCCATTCAATATGTGCATCAATACAATCTGCACACTGACAAGTGATTAGCTAAGCTGCAGATCGATCCGTTCTCCTGTAATCAATCGTTTGCTCCGGGTTATTTAAGTCTTTAAGTCAGTTCTTGCAAAGCATTGTGGGAATTGTAGTTCCTAGAATATGATTGACTGGGCAGTTACTAGATACAATTGGTGCACTGCTAGAGAGAGGGCGGGTCTGAAGAGCCAGAGCCTATCAGAAGGGGAAGGGACTGTCACTTTGCAAATGCTTCCTACATTAGAAACATTAAAAATGTCTTTTAAAACTTTTTTAAATAATTTTTTGCTACAAGTACTTTCTCATAGTACAGAAATGATTTATTTAAAAAAAAAAAAAAACACATGTAGGATATTGCTTGAACTTTTGCTTTAAAGGAGCAGGACTCCTTCTTATTTGCTCCATTTACCCCTCCGCACCTTTATTCCTCCGTTAACCCCCCCCCCCTTCGCACTGGGTATCCTAGAGGTGGGGAGAACAAGATACAGGCCTGGGGGAGTAGGGGTGTGTGGGGGAGGGAAGGAGATAAGGGCCTACAATGTGTAGTTATGGACCTGGTGTAGGGGAGAAGAAAGGGGTGAGGGAGCAGCGGGGGGGGGGAGAAAGGAGGGGAGAGAGACAAAATTGGGAGAGATAGAGAGAGAGAGGGGGAGGAGAGAGGGGAAGTAAGAGACAAGTTAATTAGGGGGAAAGAGAGAGAGAGAAGAGATAGACAAAAGCGGGGTAGAGCAGTGGAGAGAGAGGGCAGAAGAGATGTGGGAGAGGGTGAAGAGAGAGATAGAGAAGGGGAAAGAGAAATGGGAGAGAATGTGGAAAAAGAGGGGGAGGGAGGGGAAAGAGATAGACAGGAGAGACAGTGGTTGGAGAGAGGGGAAGAGACAGAGCGGGGAGAGAAGGGGGAAGAGACAGAGTGGGGAGAGAAGGGGGAAGAGAGTTAAAAGGTGGAGAGGGAGGGGGAGGGGAGAGAAGGGGGAAAGAGATGAGAGAGAGAGGGTGGAAGAGAGACAAAAAGGAGAGGGGGAAGAGAGGGGAGGGAAGAAAGATGGGTAAAAGAGAGGGATGATGAGTGAGACAAAAGGGAGAGAGGGGGAGAGAGGGAGACAGAAAGAGGGGGGAGAGCGAGAGAGATCGAGAAGAGAGAGAGGGGGGTCAGATGGAGAGGGAGAAAGAGAGAGAGAAGGGGAAGGGAGAGACCAAAGGGGAGGAGAGAGAAAGGGGGGAGAGAGAGACAAAAAAGATGGAGGGGGAGAGAAAGGGGGAGAGAGAACAGGGGAAGAGAAGGGAGGGAAGAGAGAAACAAAGGAGAGAGGGAGGGGGAGAGGGAGGAGAGGGGACAAGAGAGAGGGGGAGAGAGCAGGGGAAGTGGAGGGAAGATAGTGGGGTAAAAGAGAGGGATGAAGAAAGTGGGGGAGAGAAGGGGAAGGGGGAGAGAGAGAGACAAAAGGGGAAGTGGGAGAAAGAGAGAGAGAAATAGGGGGAGAGCAAAACAGATAGAGAAGAGAGAGAGAGAGAGAGAGAGAGAGACAGAGAGAGAGAGAGAGAGAGAGAGAGAGAGAGAGAGAGAGAGAGAGAGAGAGAGAGAGAGAGAGAGAGAGAGAGAGAGAGAGAGAGAGAGAGAGAGAGAGAGAGAGAGAGAGAGAGAGAGAGAGAGAGAGAGAGAGAGAGAAGAAAGTCAAAAGGGGGAGATGGGAGAAAGAGAGAGGTTAGAATAGAGAGGGGGATAGAGAGCAGGGGAGAGAAAGGGGTAAAAGAGAGGGATGAACAGAGTGGGGGTAGAGAGGGGGGATAGAGAGGGAGATGGGGCAAGAGAAGGATAGATGAAGGGTAGAGCTTGGGGGAGGGAGGAGAGGAGGGGGAAAGAGAGAGGAAGCATGAGAGAGAAGGGGGAAAGAGAGAGGGAGGGATAGAGTTTAGGCAGAGAGAGAAAGTGAGGAGAGCGAAAGGGGGAGAGAGAGGTGGGAGGATAGAGCGGTGGGAGGAGAGAGCGAGGGGGGAAGAGAGACAAACGGGGAGAGGGAGGGGGGAAGAGGGAGAAGGGGGAAACAGAGGGGAGGAGAGAGTGGGAGTGTGGGGGGAGAGAGGATGTAAACCCACTGCATACCTGCTGCCCTGGAGGATTGAGGGGGCCCCTGTTAGAGGAGGCCTGTGACTGTGGCCTTCAGAGTCTCCCATTCACCGGCTTACAGCATGCCGCTTCAGACAGGCACCTCCAATACAACCTATAGCAGGCCCTTTCTGCAAACCCTTCCACAAGGCCCCTCTGCAGGGTTTTTTGGCAGGGACCCCTGGCCACTTTACTCTCCTAGCCCGGGACAGTAGTCCTGACTGTGACCCCCGTCGGTGGCCCTGGCCGTGAGAGAAAAAGCACTGGGGTTAACACAAAAAAGGGACGAGGTCAACATCGTATTAACTTAAATGGGCTGTAGAGGGCCATGTTACTAAGCTGTGCTATATTGTGCCTTATGGAGTAACTCTGCTTAGTACATATGGCCCAAAATGTGTTAACAGCAAATCTGAGACTGAGGCCCATATTCACTAATGGCTGCTAAGCTTTAGCATGACAGCTTCCATTCAAATTAATGGGAGTTAGAACGTCCTAAATCTAAGCACCCTTTAGTGCCTTAAGCAAAGATAGGAAGGGATGCCACGATGGAAGGATATAGCAGAGAGACATGGAGAGCATATAGTGGTATAGTTTCCAGTTTCACGGTTTTCCTGATTTTTACCCTCTCTACCTCTGTTAAATAAACCCCTATGGTGATGATGTGCTGTGATGTTAAGTGTTCTGACAGCTATAGTACTAGAAAAAACGTGTCCTCAGAAGCAATGGGAACTGTGTTATCTATTAGTTTCACTTTTTTAATGCTCTGCAATAAACAATCCAGTCTTATAGATACATTTATATAATGCTATATAATTGAAAAATTAATAATACTTTAATCATATATAGCACAATGATATACGTAGATGACCTGGGAACCATAACATAGATAATATGTCCCTTTTCCGGGGGCACAACACTTGAATGCAATATTCTGATTTTATTAAAGGGTCTTGCAATATATATATATATATATATATATATATATATATATATATATATATATATATATATATATATATATATATATATATATATATATAACAGTTACATGTACTACATCTGTATTAAAGAAAAATGTTTTTGAAGAATAGAATAATTAGGAATATGCTGGACAAGCCAGGATCATTTTCAGAACAAATCTCTGTTTCATGGCTGGTGGTAAAACATATATTAAAACTGATATAAATCTTTCCATTCTTCCAAAACATACTGTACACAAACCTGAACGACCAGTTCTGTAAATTGTATGATCATTGCCAGATGTAACAAGACCAACATTTAGCTCGCTGTTTGTCCTTGAATCATTAACTTATAACACTAGTTCAATATAAATCACTTAAAGCTGTTTACCCTTGCCAACTGAGATTATAATCTGCAGAACTGCTTTTGCTCTGTGTAGTACACAAGGGAAGAAGATAAACACCATTGCCAGTATAATATATATTATTTGCAGCTTAGCATAAGAATAGAGACAGCACGATATTTATGAACAAAAATACGACACTTTTCTTAAAGAAATTGTTTGAGTATCAAAAAATAGTTATTGTGGAGGCTGACACTCGCGGTGGAGAATGTGCTCCCTTGGAGGAATAGAGAGGAGGTGAAAACCATGATTTGTGGCACGGTAAGGCTTAGGGGAGCCAGGACTCAGGACCATGGCCTGTACCACACACATGGGGAAAGCTATCTAGAGCGGGAACTGCAGGAGAAAGACAGGTGAATCTGTAGACTCTGGCCTGTCTTTGTGGGTTGCTGTGACTTGACCCAAAAGACCGACCCAGACAGACATACTTTCCTTTATGAACTCTGCTGAGGGTTCCATAACTATGCAAGATCTCTGGAATCTCAAGAAATTCCCCAAGGTGCTGTGCCCCTACAGATCCGGGCACAACAGTGGAGTCAATAGCAGGGATAACAATTTTTCAGGACGCTTTCTTTGTTTCTTATTGCAATTCAAATGGGAAAAGCCACTTGTGCTAACTTTTGTGCTGTTTGTTTGTGTGGGGAGAGGTGCATTCTGATAGTTACTATCAATATCCAAATTGAGTGGTCGGGATCAACAACCATGTACAGTAATATCATTAAGGAGGATATTACTCTGACAAATCCCACTGACATTGCAAATGCATTTAATGATTACTTTGTGGAATGTGCTACTAATTTATAAGCAAAACAGAACTCGAACTACAAACATGAAGCTCAATCTGTTAGAACCCCTGTAGCCCCACTTTCTCCCAACACTGCCCACAATTTTCAATTTGTCCCAGTATCTGAAGAGGAGATTACACAAGCTCTCCTCAAATTAAAACCAAGCAGCCAATGTGGACCTGACCTTCTGCAATCTAAGTTCCTACGACTTGGTGCCCCAGGAATTGCCACTCTGCTTGCCTCCCTAATTAACTATATTCTGTCTGCAGGCCATATCCTTAACACGCGGAAAACTTTGTGGCAATCTTCAAACGTGGGGACAAAAACACTGTCTCCAAAAACACTGTCTCCAAAAACACTGTCTCAAACTTCAGGCCAATCTCTCTTCTCCCAATACTATCCAAAGTCATGGAAAAATATGTTCACTCACAATTAAGCGATTACTATACCAAGACCAATATCCCTAGCCAATTCCAATATTGCTTTCGCCCCAATCACTCCACAGTAACTACCCTCCTAAAAGTTTGCAATGAGATTCAGTGTTGAATGGAACGGGGACAACTTACTGTGCAATATTCCTAGATTTTGCAAAGGCTTTTGATATTGTTGATCATGTTATCTTGATAAACAAACTTCGATACTCTGGAATATGGCAGAATAGAAAATGAACCTCAAAGGACGGCGCTACTAGCCCCTAAAGACATGTGTTTATCTCGGGCACTAACTTCAACTCCTTGGATATCACCTGTGGTGTCCCGCAAGGCTCTGTTCTGGGGCCCCTACTTCTCTCAGTATTCATTTTGATCTTCCTACAGCTTGTAAGGGAGCTTCAATACTCATGTACAGTATGTGAATGACACAATCCTACTGTATACAGTATGCACACATCCCTAGCATCTCTGATCTTGAACATGTACAATAATTCAATCTGATTTTTTGAGACTTGAAAATTGGATTTCCCAAAACAAACTGTATTTAAACACTGATACGACTGCAACAACGGTATTTGGGACCAAGGCTAAATTTCTAAAGCTATCAATGACAGAGCTTCAGATCATAACTAGGTCTAATAAAATCCTTGCCCCTGTTACTAGTTTTAAATATCTGGGCATATGGTTTGACTCCCATTTAACATTTGGGTTGTACATTGATACCCTGACATCCAAAACCTATGCCAAACTAGGTGTACTTAATAGGAACAAATACTCTTAAACCCGCTGGTCAGAAAGTGCATTGCACAGCAGATGCTAATGTCAATTATAGACTATGGGAAAATAGTATATGGCACAGCACCCCAAAGTCACCTTAGCAAATTAGACACCCTCTACAATTCAATATGCCACTTTGCCCTCCAATGTTAAACTACAACACACCTCACTGGGAAATGCAATGTTCATGAATTGTCTTTATACATAATGTATATCTATGTTAACTTAATGTAACCATGTATTTGTAACCATGTGTTTGTCATCATAACTCTGTGCCCAGGACATAATTGAAAACGAGAGATAACTTTGAATGTATTACTTCCTGGTAAAATATTTCATAAATTAATAAATAACAACTATATAGAGTTAATAAGCCTAAAGCACCAATTGACTGGACTGATGTACTGATATCAGACCCAGCAGGACTAGAACCCACAGCCACTGCTTTTTTAGGTAGTAGCTCTAGCCGTGCGAGTTAATAACCACTGTTTACTAGTATACCTCTAAGGCAGGGCTGCACAACATGCGGCCCGCGGGCCGCATGCGGCCCCCCTGGCCTCTCTGTCTGGCCCGCGGTGACTCCGGCCGGGCACCAGTTAATTAATTAAATAAATTTAAAAAAAAAAAAATTTTTTTTTAAAAGTTTAAAAAAGTGGCGGCGATTCATCCCCCTCCCCTCCTCCACCGCCCCCCCCCCCCTCCTCCACCGCCCCTGGGTTTTGCAGTGCGCGGGGGCAGAAGCAGCATGAGGAGGATGCAGGATGCCGGGGAGGTCAGAGCATGCTGGGGGCGGGGCTTAGTGCCGGGGAGAGGATGTGCTGATCTAAAAGAGGTAGAGGTGTGTGTGTGTGTGTGTGTGTGTGCGTGCGTGCGTGCGTGTGTGTGTGTGTGTGTGTGAGAGAGAAAAACGGGCTGGTGGGGGGTGGGTGTGAAAAACGGGCTGGTGCAGAGGTGGGAGGTGGGGGGTGGGCTGCTGACATGTGAGGGGGGGGGTGCTGCTGACATGTGAGGGGGGGGCTGCTGACATGTGAGGGGGGGGTGCTGACATGTGAGGGGGGGTGCTGACATGTGAGGGGGGGTGGGTTGCTGACATGTGAGGGGGGGTGGGCTGACATGTGAGGGGGAGTGGGCTGCTGACATGTGAGGGGGGCGGGCTGCTGACATGTGAGGGGGAGTGGGCTGCTGACATGTGAGGGGGGTGGGCTGCTGACATGTGAGGGGGGGGGCTGCTGACATGTGAGGGGGGGTGGGCTGCTGACATGTGAGGGGGGGTGGGCTGCTGACATGTGAGGGGGGTGGGCTGCTGACATGTGAGGGGGGGTGGGCTGCTGACATGTGAGGGGGGGTGGGCTGCTGACATGTGAGGGGGGGTGGGCTGCTGACATGTGAGGGGGAGTGGGCTGCTGACATGTGAGGGGGGGCTGCTGACATGTGAGGGGGGGTGGGCTGCTGACATGTGAGGGGGGGTGGGCTGCTGACATGTGAGGGGGTGGGCTGCTGACATGTGAGGGGGGTGGGCTGCTGACATGTGAGGGGGGTGGGCTGCTGACATGTGAGGGGGGGTGGGCTGCTGACATGTGAGGGGGAGTGGGCTGCTGACATGTGAGGGGGGGTGGGTTGCTGACATGTGAGGGGGAGTGGGCTGCTGACATGTGAGGGGGGGGTGGGCTGCTGGCATGTGAGGGGGGGCTGCTAGCATGTGAGGGGGGGCTGCTGACATGTGAGGTGCAGGGGGGGAAGTGATGTGAGGTGCAGGGGGTGTATGATGTGAGTTGCAGGGGGGGAGAGAGTGTCATATTGAGGAGAGGGGGAAAGAGTGTCATTTAGGGGAGGGGGAGAGTGTCATATTGAAGAGCGGGAGAGAGAGAGTGTCATATTGAGGAGAGAGAGTGTCATATTGAGGGGAGGGGGAGAGAGTGTTATATTGAGGGGAGGGGGAGAGTGTGTTATATTGAGGGGAGGGGGAGAGTGTGTCATATTGAGGGGAGGGGGAGAGTGTCACATTGAGGGGAGGGGGAGAGTGTGTCATATTGAGGGGGGAGGGGGAGAGTGTGTCATATTGAGGGGGGAGGGGGAGTGTGTCATATTGAGGAGGGAGGGGGAGTGTGTCATATTGAGGGGGGAGGGGGAGTGTGTCATATTGAGGGGAGGGAGAGAGTGTCATATTGAGGGGAGGGAGAGAAAGAGTGTCATATTGAGGGGAGGGAGAGAGAGAGAGTGTCATATTGAGGGGAGGGGGAGAGAGTGCCATATTGAGGGGAGGGGAAGAGTGTCATATTGAGGGGAGGGAGAGAGAGAGTGTCATATTGAGGGGAGGGAGAGAGAGTCATATTGAGAGGAGGGGGAGAGGGTGTGATTTAGGGGAGGGGGAGAGTGTCATATTGAGGGGAGGGGGAGAGTGTCATATTGAGGGGAGGGGGAGAGAGTGTCATATGGAGGGGAGGGGGAGAGAGTGTCATATTGAGTGGAGGGGGAGAGAGTGTCATATTGAGGGGAGGGGGAGAGTGTGTCATATTGAGGGGAGGGGGAGAGTGTCATTGAGAGGAAGGGGAGAGGGTGTGATTTAGGGGAGGGGGAGAGAGTGTTATATTGAGGGAAGAGAGACATGGGGGGGGATGCTGACATGGGATGCTGACTTGGGGGGGGGACTGCTGACATGGAATGGGCTGGGGGGATGTGGAGGGGGTATTGTGTTTTTGATGTGGAGGGTGGTATTGTGTGGGTGAGGGGGAGAGATGGGGGTATTAGAGATAGATGAGGATGATGATGATGGAGAGGTGCTGGAGGAGAGATGATGATGATGATGATGATGATGATGATGATGATGATGATGATGATGATGATGATGATGATGATGATGATGATGATGATGATGATGATGATTTAACCCGTGCGGCCCAAATTTTTTTTCCTTGGAGCAGTTCGGCCCTTCTCACTTTACGAGTTGGGCAGGCCTGCTCTAAGGGATATCTACAGTATTTTCATTATAACTTTTAAAGGACTTCAAGCACAAAGTATTAATATGTACTGAGGGCTTTGAGTTACTGAGGCCAGGTGAGATTAAATAAAACACATGTTTTCTGACACACAAGTAAAAACAAGATAAAGCACAGCAAATAAAACAGATGAGAGAGAAAGTGATATAACAGTACTGAGCTCGTGACTTGAGTTAGTATTTCTAATCTTTTATAAAGGACAAAGACATATTTACTAAGCTGTGTTCTGCCATAAAGCCCCTTCAGTGCTCGAATACATTACAGCCTATTCAAATAACTGGGCTGTAAGGTGTGTTCCCACGCCAGAAGGTGTCTTATGGCAGAAGACTGCTTATTATGTATGGCTCTCTATCCCAGAAGAGGGTAAAATGCTTTGTACATGTATTAGCACTCAATGAGTAGTAGAGCACAAAAGTATGACATGACAGTGGTGCATACCATCAGCTAGTTAGCTCACACTGCTAGAGCTGTTGTCCTTACTAACATAGCTGGTGTGGGTTCAACTTCTGATCCTGTTGGGTCTGACACCATACCCGATTCCTCATAAGGTCCCTTTGACGTGTCATCCTAATATCACCTTGTGCGCTTTTGGAATCACTTCCTACAGTTTGTACAGTTTTATTTAGTTTAAAATAAAGTATTTCAATTCAGTATGTGTCTGTCACTGTGGCAGATGGCAAAGTGAATATTCTTGTCCCTGTTCTGTTACACTGTAGACACCTTTGTCCTTATCCATCATTTAGCATCAAATAAGTACTCATACTGTACCTGTAGTAGCTCCCTCCCCCTGGCATATTTTAAAAAGAATAGATGGGGATGGGGAAATAGCAAGGGGTTACGGAGGTAGAATGGAGGCAAGTGCGAGTTTGGCAAGCAGCGAGACACCCATAGTAAATACAGATAATACTAGAAAACTGTAACGCTTTGCTAACCACAAACATGGCAGGACCCCGGTACTGGAGTGGGAATGGGTAGAAACACCACTCACAGCCAATGGGGCACATCTGGAGAGTGGATGATCGAGGTAGCCGGGTCAGGGTTGGAGAGGTGAGATTGGTCCAGACACTTGCCGAGGTCAGAGGTAGGAGTCAGTAGAATAGTAAGAGTCTGAGTGCCATGGTCAAGTGTTAAAGCCAGTAGGATCGTAGAAGATCGTAGAAGATGCGGAAAGTCTGAGGAAAGCCGGGGTCAGTAAGCCAGAGGTGCAGAGTCCAAGGGTAAAGCCGGGTCGGTACACAGGAGATCAATCTGAAAAGCAAGGCAACAGGACACGAGGCAAGGTAAGGCCAGGAACCAGGAAGTGGGAGAACAACGCTACCAGGAACTATGCTCAGACAAAGTGCAAGTGGCACAGCTGAGCATATATGGGAGAGCAGGACCAATGAGACGAGGGGAGGATTGGAGGTGCAGCCACAGTGGAGGCAGGGATAGGTGGAGCAGTTCAGGCGACAGGTGGGCATGATAAGGAGATATTGATTGTTGACACACAGCTGGGGAGCGGTGCACACGCATGACGTGTACGCGCCGCGCGGCACCATCACGTGACGTGAAGAGGAGGCGGGGTTAGTCCCTAAGATATTATTAGAATCTCTCAGTGCGCGCGTGCGTGGTAATATCCGCTGAGCTGCTTGAGGCTGCATGTAAGGAGGGAGTGCGCCGCGGGGGATGCGCTCCCGATTCCTTACAGTACCCTCCCTTGAGGAGCATCTTCTGGACGACTCCAATATGACTTGAGGGGGTACTTCACATGAAACCGCCTTACTAGGCTGGGAGCATGTATTTGGTGATGGGGCATCCAGGACCGTTCTTTTGGTCCAAACGCCTTCCAATGAACCAAATATTGTACCACTCCTCTTGATATTCTTGAATCAATAATGGACTGTGGCTCATATTCTTCTTGACCTTGTACAATTACTGGAGCTGGAATAGATGAGGAGTATGGAAAATTAGAACTTTGAAAGACAGGCTTCAAGAGTGTTACATGGAACACCAATGGTATCCTCATGGATGAGGGGAGTTGAAGACGGTACACAACCAAATTGATTTTCCCCAGGATAGAGTAAGGGCCCAAAAATCTTGGGACCAATTTGAGAGTAGGTGTCTTGAGCCTGATGTTCTTCGAAGAGAGCCACACTCTGTCTCCTGGTTTGAACTCGGGCACCTTGCGATGGTGACGATTCGCCTGGGACTTTTGTCTGCGAGTCGCCTCCCCGAGAGTCCTTTTGAATTTTCCTCCAAGATTCTCGTAAAGAATTGATTCTGTTGTCTGCCGCTGGGACCCCGGAAGAAGAAGAAGTTATGAGGAGCTATGCAGGATGAAATCCATAGTTAATACAAAATGGGGATTCCCGTTTTGATTTGATCCTTATTGAATTGTGAGCGAATTCTGCCCAGGGAAGAAGATCCACCCAGTCGTCTTGGGTGTCGGAGATGAAGCACCATAAGTACTGTTCCAGGGTTTGATTTGTCCTATCGGTCTGACCGTTGGTCTGAGCGTGGTTTCCAGATAAAAAATGTAAGGAAATGCCCATCCTTTGGGAAAATTATTGCCAAAACTTGGAAACGAATTGTGACCCTTGATCAGAGACTATGTTTAAGAGTAGCCCATTGATGCGGAAGATTTCTTTGGTGAAAACATCTGCTTGGCGTATATTGGCGTGGCTGAGTTGGGCAGGCCTTTTAGAGGGATGAAATGAGATTGTTTAGAAAAACGGTCGACTACGACGAGTATGGTGTTCATTCTTTTGCAGGGAGGTAATTCGACAATAAAGTCCATGGACAAGTGACTCCAAGGGTGGTCCGGTATGTGCAGAGGGCATAAGAGTCCAGGTGGTTTGTTTTTGCGATAGGTTTTGTTGCGGGTGCATGTGAAGCAAGGCTTGACATATTGGTCGGTGTCTTTTTGCATAGTGGGCCACCAAAATGTTCATTTAATGAGGTCGGTAGTTCTTCGGGTACCGGGATGCCCGGACGAATTGGACGAGTGGCTCCATTCCAAAATTTTCTTGCGAAAACGTGGTGGGTGCCGCATACAAACAACCGTCCGGAACCTCTAGACCATCTGAAATATGGGATTGGTTCACCAAAATGTCATCCAGGATGTCGAAAAAGTTGGAGGACAGGATGTACAGTATTTAGACGGGTGGATGGTCTCTGATTGGCACTCTGGTTTGTCCTCAGCCATAAACTGGCGGGATAAGGCTTCCGCTTTTAAATTTTTTGACCCCGGAATGAAAGAAATTATATAATTATATTTAAGAAATTATATAATTATAATTAAGACGACGAGCGCTCTCTATATACAGCAAGTTCTTATGGTCTGTGAGAATGGTGATTTAGTGTTCCATGCTTTCCAGGATGTTTCTCCATTCCTGTAGAGCGAGTTTTATAGCTAAAAGCTCCCGATTACCAACGTCATAGTTCTGTTCTGCTGAACACATCAATCACACAAAACTGGTCTTATCCCGTCTTCGTGAAAATCACCTTATACCAAATTAGAGAAATGCCAGTTCCACTAGACTTCCACAACTTATCTAGGCTACATTATCCTTGACTCTGGTTTTGCTATGGACCCTGCCAAGCTTAAAGCAGTTCTGGACTGGCCACAATTCTGGCCAGTTCTGGACTGGCCACAAAATTTCTTTGAAAAAAAAGCACATGGGTGTAGCTTGGATTGTGGTGACTGTCTCTGAGATAATATGGCACCGGCCCCTACATCGGACGCATCTACTTCCAAGGTCAAGGGTACTTTGGGGTCTGGATGAATTAAGATGGGTGCGGAGACGAAAGTTCTTTTGAGAAAGTCAAAAACCTACACAGCTGTGGGTGGCCAGGACGCTGGATCTGCTCCTTTATTGGGTAAGGCTGTGATCGGGGCTACTGTGGTAGTGAAGTCTCGAATGAATCTGTGATAGTAGTTTGCGAATCCTAAGAAACACTGGATTGCTTTGAGAGAAGTGGGTTGTGGCCAGTCCAGAACTGCTTTAAGCTTGGCAGGGTCCATAGCAAAACCAGAGTCAAGGATAATGTAGCCTAGATAAGTTGTGGTAGTCTAGTGGAACTGGCATTTCTCTAATTTGGCATAAGGTGATTTTCACGAAGACGGGATAAGACCAGTTTTGTGTGATTGATGTGTTCAGGAAGGGACTTGGAGAAGATTAGAATGTCGTCAAGGTAGACGATGACAAAAAGATTCAGGAGATCTCGGAATATCTCATTCACAAATTCTTGGAAACCGGCTGGGGCATTACACAAACCAAAGGGCATGACTAAATACTTGTAATGACTGTCTCGGGTATTGAAGGCAGTCTTCCACTCGTTGCCCTGCCTTATCCGTACCAGATTATATGCACCATGCAGATCTAGCTTAGAAAAGATAGTGGTTCCTTGGAGATGATCAAAAAGCTCAGAGATAAGGGATAGTGGATAGCGGTTCTTAAGGGTGATTCTATTTTGCCCTCTATAATCAATGCAAGGGCAAAGAGAACCGTCTTTTTTCTTAACAAAGAAGAACCCGGCTTCGGCTGGGGATGAGGAATTCCGTATGAAGCTTTTCTTTACATTTTCTTGGATACATTCCGATTTGGCTTTAGTTTCAGGAAGCGACAGGGGATAAGATTTGCTTCTGGGCAAGACGGAACCAGGCAAGAGATCTAAAGGACAGTCGAAAGGGCAATGAGGGGGAAGAACTTTGGATCGTACCTTATCGAACATGTCCTTGAATTCTGCGTAGACCCCGGGTAAGGCACTCTTATCCTCCTTGGGAGTAATTAGACCGCAGATTAGTTGGGTAGGAGTTACACAGGTCTCGGCACAGCAGAGGCTCCACTGAATGGGTTCTTTATCGGTCCAGTCAAGTTGCGGATGTGCCATGGCAGTCCTAGGATGACCTCAACGGATGGTGTATGAATGACATCCAGGGAAATCTCCTCATCGTGGCCATCCGTCGTTAAGAGGGTAATTTTGCTGGTTTCCAAGGAAATGAAGGCCGGTTGAAATGGGCATCCATTGATGGCCTCCAACCCGACAGGCACAGCTTTACGGATGAGCAATTTAGTTTTTTAGTGCAAAACTATGGTCAATAACGTTGCCCCCGGAACTGGAATCGATAAAGGCGGAGGTCATGATCTGGAAATCAGCCCCTTTGAGGGAGATAGGGAGCATGATCTGAGTAGGACAGATTTATTGGGAAGTAGGGGAAGGAGAGATAGTGCCTAATGTGATTCCCCGATACCTCATTTGAGCTCTTGCTTTTCCCGGTTTGAGCAGGCAGAGAAGGACTTGGTGCCCGGAGTGACCGCAATAGTGAAAGAGTCCATTGGTTCGTCTGCGCTGCCTCTCCAAAAAGGATAACCCGGGGCTTCCCAGCTGCATGGGTTCCGGATCATCAGGAGGCAACAGATCTGTAGGGGAAAAATGAAAAGCAGGTGATCTGGCCGGGAGCAGTCGAGAGCGAAAACGTTCGGCTTTCCTCTCCTGAAGACGTTGGCCCACTCAAATGCAGACAGCAATGAGTTCCTACAGATCAGCAGGGCGCTCTTGATCAGCCAGTTCATCCTTTAGATAGTTGGATAGGCCCTACCAAAAGGCTGCCCACAAGGCCTCATTATTCCAGCCTGTCTTAGCTGCAATGGTACGAAACTCCAGGGCGTACTGAGCGACCGGCCAAGGACCCTGGGAAAGATGAAATAAGGAAGTTGCAGCAGTCACCTTACGGCCCGGAGTGTTGAAGACATGTATGAACTCTGATCTCCTCTTACCTCTCCCATCGTACTTTCAGTGTCTCTTCCGCTATCACCTCCTCTATTGATCTCTCTGTGGGGGTACCCCAGGGCTCTGTCCTGAGACCTCTTCTCTTTTCTCTGCACACACTCTCTCTATGTGACCTAATCACATCTTTTGGGTTTAAATATCACTTCCATGCTGACAACACACAAATTTACTTTTCAACCCCTGACCTTACACCTGCTGTACAGACCAAAGTTTCGGAATGCCTCTCTGCGATATCATCCTGGATGGCCCTCAGCCTATTTAAACTTAACACAAAAAAAACAGAGCTCCTCCTACTTCCTCCCAAACCTGGTCCTACTACCTCCTTCCACATTACTGTTGGAAGTACCATCATTCACCTGTCTCCCCTACAATCTATCCTAAACATTGCTGACAGAATCACTCTACTCTTCTGCTGAAATCGCTCTCCTGGCTTCCTATCAAATCCTGTATCACACATGCATTTCTCCTTCTCACTTTTAAAGTTTTACACTCTTCTGCCCCTCCCTACATCTCATCCCTAATTTCTCACTATGCATCATCCCGACTCTTGCGTTCTGCTCAAGGATGTCTTCTCTCTATCCCCTTTGTATCTAAAGCCCTCGCCCGCTTTAAACCTCTCACACTGACTGCCCAACACCTCTGGAATGCCCTTCCCCTCAATACCTGACTAGCACCCTCTCTATCCACCATTAAGACCCACCTTAAGACACACATGCTTAACGAAGCATATGAGTAGCACCGTAGATATTACTAGACACATGATACATAAAGCTTGGCCCCCTGCAGAAGCACTTACCAAAATGCCCTCCTGCTGTGTCTGTATGTTCCTCCTACATACCAATTAGATTGTAAGCTCCTTGGAGCAGGGACTCCTTTTCCTAAATGTTATGTTTATGTCTGAAGCACTTACTCCCATGACCCGCTATTTATATTATTTGTTATTTATATGACTACCACGTGTATTACTACTGTGAAGCGCTATGTACATTAATGGCGCTATACAAATTAAGACATACAATTCAACTCCATAGTGAAGTGTTTGAGGTTCTGCGTTAGCTCCGGTTTCCGTTCCCAGATGGGGGAGGCCCATGCCAGTGCGCCTCCATTGAGTAGGGCGATGATATACGCCAACTTAGATCTTGCAGAGGGGAAGCGAGAAGGGGATAGCTCGAATTGAATCGCACATGGTTAAGGAAGGCCCGACACCAATGGGGGTCACCAGAGTAGCGATTTGGAGTAGGAAGACAGGGTTCAGTGGACAAATTGTTGTCCGGTGAGGACAGGAAAGGGGTCGTGGGTCTCAGAGGACTGGCCTGTTGGTGTTGCAATGTTAGGGCCCCGAACGATTGTGCAAGGGATGCAACATGACTCTCCAGTTAGGAAAACCTGTCACCAACTGAGGACAAGGCCTGACCCATCTCTGTCGGGTCCATGTTTGTGGGGCTGAGCATACTGTAATGCTGTGCTCACCACAAACAAGGCAGGACCCCGGTACTGAGGTGGGAATGTGTAGAAACGCCACCCACAGGCACGTATGGAGAGTGGATGGTCGAGGTAGCTGGGTCAGGATTGGAGAGGTGAGATTGGTCTTGATACTTGCCAATGTCAGAGGTAGGAGTCTGTAGAAAAGTAAGAGTCCAAGTGCCGTGCTGAGGGGTTAAAGCCAGTAGGATCGTAGAAGTCCAAGTGCCGTGGTCAGGGTTGGAGAGATGCGGAAAGTCTGAGATAAGCCGGGGTCGGTAAGCCAGAGGTGCGGAGTCCAAGGGTAAAGCCGGGTCGGTACACAGGAGATCAATCTGAAAAGCAAGGCAGCAGGAAACGAGGCAAGGCTAGTATCCAGGTAGTGGGCAAATAACGCTACCAGGAACTATGCTCAGCCAAAGTGCAAGTGGCACAACTGAGCATATATGGGAGATCAGGACCAATGAGACAGAGGGGAGGATTGGAGGTGTGGCCACAGCGGAGGCAGAGATAGGTGGAGCGGTGCAGGAGACAGGTGGTCGTGATAAGGAGATATTGATTGTTGACACGCAGCTGGGGAGCGTGCACACGCATCATGTCTGCGCCATCATGTGACTGAATGGAAGACGGGCTTAGTCCCTAAGATGTTATTAGAACCTCTCTGTGCGCATGCGCGTGGTAATATCCGCGGAGATGCTTCAGGATACAGGTAAGGAGGGTGTGCGCCACGGGGGACGCGCTCCCTGATTCCTTACAAAAACTTCCTAAAGACTAAACCCAATTGACGCTGAAAGGCAGGAGCAGATAAGATAATAGTACAGACGTTAAAAAATTTTTTAATGCATGCTTGCTAATGCAAGAAGCCTGGCAGATAAAATGGGGGAGCTTGAATTCATAGCTGCAAGGGAGAAGTATGATATCATAGGCATTACTGAAACATGGTGGGATGAAATTCATGACTGGATAGTTAATTTGGGGGATTATTCCCTTTTTTTTTGGAAGATCGAGCAAATAGAAGGGGAGGTGGAGTATGCTTATATGTTAAACCAGATCTAAAACCTATTATAAGGGAAGATGTTTATAAAGGGAATGATGAAAATGTACAGTAGAGACCTTGTGGATATAAATTGGCAGTGGAGGTAAAAGTATTAAGAAAATGTTTGTAGGAATATTCCATAAACCACCAAATATCTGGAGATTGAAGAAGTTAAAATACTTTTGCAAATGGAGAAGGCATCAAAACTGGGTCATGTTTGCATAATGGGTGATTTTAATTATCCAGACACAGACTGGGGCAATGAGATTAGCATTACAACAAAAGGAAAAACAGAAATCGCACAGAGCGATTTTTGTGTCTGTTTTGCAGAAGCGGAGGGGCCATGGCCAGGATGGGGGGGGGTAACGGTATGTGGGTAGTGGGTGAGGGTGGTTAGACCTCACAGTATGCACATCGGGTCCCCCCCCCCATCCCCACATTTACATAAACTGTACTCACAGCAACACAGGCAGGGAGATTTAACAGACACATTAGGGGGAGGGGGCTTTACACAGATCACAGTCAAGGAGATGGGGTTATAACCCACTCCCCCTCCCCACATTTACATAAACTGCACTCACAGCAACACAGGCAGGGAGATTTAACAGACACATTAGGGGGAGGGGGCTTTAAACAGATTACACTCAAGGCAGGGAGATTTAACAGAAATATTAGGGGGGAGGGGGCTTTACACAGATTACACTCAAGGCAGGGAGATACAGGGGATGTACTGTACTGTATGTTGTTTATTGCAATGCTTCAATGTGTGTACAGTATAATGTTTTTTACAATTAGATAGATGTAATCCTTGGTATTGTAAGGGTTAGCCTTGGTTTAAATTTTGTTTTCTGGTTGGTACTTATATATTGATTTTTGTTTACTTGATTGGTTAAAATAGTTGACTTGTTTGGAGGTACAGTGTTTGTATTTAGCTTGCAATGAAATTGTTCACATTCATTTGCAGAATGTATATGGTGCATAGATTTTATGCATCATAAATACAATGTAAATGCAATGTATTGATTGGAATGTGAGGTTTTTCATTGGCATTTGATGATTTAGATTGTAAGATCAGTTAGGATTATTAAAGGAAATTCATTGTAATGTAGTGTGTCTGTATGGAGAAGTGTTATTTGTAGTACATTATGATTTTGATAACCCTTCTACATTTATTTGTATATTGGTTCATCATGTGTGTGTATATACTGTATATATATATATATATATATATATATATATATATATATATATATATATATATATATATATATATATGTACACATATATATATATTTATTTATATTCATGTATTTATTTATTTATTTAGATTTATTTATTAATTGTGGGGCTGCTGTGCGTGAATTTTTTTTATTGTGGGTAGCGGGGGTGGGTGAAGGGGGTATTTGGCCCTTGGTGTGAGTTTAGGACTTGCGGGTGGGTTGCGGGTGCACTTAACCCCTTCACGACCTTAGCAGTTAATACCGCTACGGTCGTGAAGGGGTTAAGTGCACCCGCTACCCCCCCGCAAGCCCTAAACAACCACCGTTGGGGCTAATACCCCTTTCACCCACCCCCGCTACCCACAATAAAAAATTCACACACAGCAGCCGCACAATTAATAAATAAATCTAAATAAATAAATAAATACATGAATATAAATAAATACATTTAAAATACATTTTTATTCATAGTGTAGATTTGCAGGGGGTCTCCGGAGCTGAACTGCTGTGGTTTTAGGTCCGGGGACCCCCTGCTTCCCGAGATACAGGCCCCTTTATGGGGAAACCAATGCGGTTCATCTCCGGAGACCCCCTGCACATCTACACTATGAATAAAAATGTACAGGTGCGCCGACGAGTATTCTAAAACTTGCCTTGGAAAATCTTTGGCAAACACCAACAAGACCCAGGTAGATGCTGGGTACATGTTGCAACATTTCGGTGACATTTCTGCAGACAGACAAATGGCCCATCGGATTAACACTGCGGGGGTCCCTGGCAGTCCCATTCAAACTGCTAGGGACCCCTGCTATGTTAATTCGATGGGCCATTAGTCTTTCTGCAGAAATGTCACTTAAATGTTGCAGCATGTACCCAGCATGTACCTGGGTCTTGTTGGTGATAGCCCCAGATTTTCCAATGCAAGTTTTAGAATACTCGTTGGCGCACCTGTAGTAGAATCAGAGCAGGATGTAATTTCTCTCCAGAAGGACTTGGAGAGACTGGAAACTTGGGCAGGTAAATAACAGACGAGATCTAATGCAGATAAATGTAAGGTTATGCATTTGGGAAGCAAGAATAAACAGGCGACACAAATTAAATGGGGATAAATTAGTGGAATCCTTGATGGAGAAGGATTTAGGAGTGCTTGTAGACAGCAGGTTTAGCAATAGTGCCCAAAGTCATGCAGTTGTTGCAAAGGCAAACAAGATCTTACATTGCATTAAACGGGCAATGGATGGAAGGGAAGTAAACATAATTATGCCCCTTTATAAAGAATTTGTAAGTCCACACCTTGAATATGGAGAACAATTTTGGGCACCACTGCATAGAAAAGACATTATGGTATTAGAGAGAGTGCAGGGAAGAGCCACCAAATGAATAAAGGGGATGAACAATCTAACGTATGAGGAGAGGCTAGCTAAATTATATTTATTTTCATTTTAAAAGAAGCATCTAAGAGGGGATATGATAAATATTTACAAATATATTCAGGGTCAGTACAAGGAGCTTTCAAAAAAACTATTCATCCCGAGGGCAGTACAAAGGACTCGGGCCATCCCTTTAGTTTGAGGAAAGGAGATTTCACCAGCAACAAAGGAAATTATTCTTTAAAGTAAGGGCAGTTAAAATGTGGAATTCATTACCCATGGAGACTGTGATGGCAGATACAATAGATTTGTTAAAAAAAATGTTAGCCATCTTTTTAGAAAGGAAAGGTATACAAGGATATACCAAATAAGTAAACATGGGCAGGATGTTGATCCAGGGAGTAATCTGATTGCCAAATCTTGGATTCAGGAAGGAATGTATTTTTCCCCTTATGAGATATCATTGGATGATATTTCACTGGGGTTTTTTGTTTGCTTTCCTCTGAATCAATATACTGTAAGTACGGACGTAGGATAAAGTATCTGTCGTCTGAATTTAGCATAGGTTGAACTTGATGGAGCATGTCTTTTTTCAACCTCTACTATGTAACTTTGTAACTAACTGGTTTATTGGGGGTAGAAAGGGTGGGTGAATGGGAGTACTTGGCCCATGGTGGATGGCTAGGCCTACCAGGAAGGTTGCAGGGGAGTTAACCCCTTCATTACCATAGTTGTGGTAACCTCTATGGTAATGAAGGAATTAACCCCCCCCCCACTACCCACCTGGTTGCTTAACCACCCACCCTGGGCCAAGTACCCCCATTCACCCACCCCCCTACCCCAATAAACATTAAACTACAACAACTCTTCTATCTACTCCCAACAGCCGCTCCCCTCCCTCCAACACATACAGTACAATAATTTGCAAAATCCCTATTATCCAGATCTGGATAATAGCTCATTTGCTTGTTAAAAATAAAACATTACCCAGTCAACTGCTGCCCACTAACCCCTTAATCGCCTTAGTGGTTTGTAACCACTATAGTAATTAAGGGGTTAACAACCCTCCCCTGTTACCCACCCGGGATGCCTAACCACCCTTCCTGTGGCAACTAACCTCATCCCCCACCCCCTCTACCCATTGATTGTGACAGTGGTAAACCATTCCTGCAATATGGGCAAGGATTGCCACACTGGGTCAGAGCACTGGAACTGGATAGCATCACCTCCAATCAGACCCCGATCCTTCATAAACGGCCGCTTCAGCAGTAGATGAAGTGCCAGAGTTGATAATTCTGAAACCAAATCTCAGCTACAGTCCTCCAGCAGCAAACAAATGCCCCTCCAAAGTTCATATGCTCAGAAAAACTCTGCCCAACGCATTTCATTAAAATATGAATTTTCTCAGGGGATTTTCAGTTATGTAGTGGTGTTCCCTTCGTTTTAAATGTTCAACAGCCGCTGAGCCACCAATGAGAGCACACCTATAATGTGCATCACCTTCAGCTCTCACTTGTCACTGCACCACCGAGAGCACTGCATCTACACAGAACTGCACATATACTATACAGAAATGTGCTTAGATATACAGAGATAAATCCTCATTTATACATATAATAAACATCTAAAACACAAAAGACGATATATTTGTTAATGCCAAAATAGATGTTATTTACACAACATAGAAATCTTCAACACTACTGTAGCTGTCATCACAAAAATTGTCTTAAAAATATTCCGTCTGGTCAAATGGCGCATTCAGAGGAATTTTTCAGAGATTAATACATTTCAGGAACAAGCACACATGTTAGAAGATAGGTTTTTATATAAAAAGTATAAACCTCTCCAGATTAAACAAGCCAGAGATAGGGCATCTAATTTAGACTGTGAAAGTTTGTTGGGTGTGCCCCAAAAAAAGAGATTTAAAATCCAACTTTATTCCATTAATCACACAGTATAATACCCATAAAATAAAGAAAATATTACGAAAATGGCATATTCTGAAACAGGATAATGTCCTAAAAGATTACTTACCAAAAAATCTGCAATTAGTTTTTACTAGAGCAAGAAATCTTAAGGATAATTTAGCACCAAGTGACCTTAAAAAACATGAAGCTATTCGAGATGGAATATGGTTACCAAATAAACCAAATGGATTTTTTATGTGTGACGCTTGTAAATTTGGCGTAGAGAAGACCAATTCATTTATTTCCAATGTAACAAAAGTTACAACTAAAAGTAAGGGGCTTATGCAGAGAGCATAGATAAGGAAATAGCGCCATCTTCTGGCGAAAAAACTAGCCAGAAATCCTTAAACTCGGGAGAAAATGGCGCGATTTTTAAAAGTGGCCAGAAAATTTTTCAGAGGTGTAAAAGTCGCCAAACTCGTGGCGAGAACCTGGAACTCGCCATTCTAATATAGCGTGCAATGCACGAAGGACCTAATCGCTGGAACACGCCATTCTGACCTATAATATGGCGTGTTCCAGGTCGCCAGAAAACGTTGGCAATTTTACTACTATCTGCTAACAGAAGGTAAATGCGCTTTCTGCATACGGCCATAATTTATGCCAAATATGTGGCTATGTTATTGCCGTTTTCAAAGCAAATCACGCTCCTCTCTGCATAAGCCCCTAAGAGCTTTAAAAATTGTAAAAGTTTGTTTGTAGTATATGTCCTCATCTGCCACTGTGGGTATCAATATGTGGGCCATACGATTCACCCCCACAGGGTCAGAATTTTGGAGCATATACGTAACATTGGATTAGGGTTAGAAACCCATAATGTATTGTTGCTTTTCAAGAAACATAACCAATCAAATCCCTCTAGTCTCAAATATATGGAAAGAGAGCAGTCATCTGCCCATTGGAGGGGTGGCAATAGAACACTAGCTCTATCCAAAAGAGAGTCATTTTGGATACACCGACTATGCACCTTACAACCTAAAGGCAACATTTTTTTATTTTGTTATCAAACTACTCGGATCATTGGTTTCTTTATATTTATTTTCATTTCACCTTATCCTTGTTGTTATTCTTATTGTGAACTTTATTTTACAATTAGGGTTGGTTAAATTAAATCTTTATTTGACTCACTTTGATATGTTTTGGTTTATGATATAATTTAAGTATATTTAATTCAACTACAGTAATTCAGTTTTTGGTTAGATTAGATTTTTTTTAACTTATTTGGGTGATAGCAATGTATCTGTTAGTCCATTTAATTTTTTTTAATTTTTTTCACTAGTTGGTAACAATATTTATATTTTTAATGATTTTATAAATATTCAGGACAATAACTATAGTTAGCTATTAAAGTGGGTCCTATTTATATATTACAATTTGTATGTGGTGTAAATAACATCTATTTTGACATTAACACATATATCTTCTTTTGTGTTTTAGATGCGTAGCCCCTGGACCCACACCCTAGGTCAGATTAGGTCTGCTTCTCCATATTAGTGGTGGTGTGGTGCGTACCTGTAAGGTAACAGGAGGGCTGAGCTCTTCCATGGTGGTGTAGGGAATTATCAGGACAGGCTTTCAGTGTTCTTCACTCATGGTCAGCGCCTCCAGCCAGCATGGGTTCTGTGTTTGCAGGATGGTCCATACTGACACTATGGGCTCTATGCATTAAGCGCCGAAAAAGTCCTCTCGCCAAGTGTTCCTTATTGGCATGATTGTGCCGATTTTCCCTCGCCGTATGCAATAAGTGCCGAATCCCTTCCGAATAAAGCTGAAAACATTTGTTCCCACTCTGCCGATGATTTGCCGATCACACACTGGTGTGTCGGCGTGCATGGCGAGGTGATGTTAGGTTCGCCAATGAAACTTCTTGCTGAATCTGCCGAAGCAAGCATGTATTTCATTGAGCGGCCCATTTAAAGGCAGCGTGTATTTTTATTCATTCTCTGTGTTGTTGGGAGAGAGAGAGAGAGAGAGAGAGAGAGAGAGAGAGACACACAGAGCTGGGCGATTTACATATTCCATATTGACTGAGAGAGTTGTTGTGTATTGTGAGAGGTTTGTCCTGTGTTGTTTTGTTAACACCTTTGTCTTGTTTTCACTTTGTAAGTGTTCAGTGCGATTGTCTTTAAATTTCTTTTCTGTTCTTTGTGAGTGCTACTGCACCGACACACTTTATTCGAGCAAATACCCGGTATGTACCTGGCAGATACCTGGAATGCGCCGCTCCTCACCTCAGACAAGCCCCGTTGCATTTGCCTTCCCAGCCTGGGTTCATGCCTGGCTGATGGGTGGCTGATCTGTTAAATGATAATGATTAGGATTTAATAGGCTGCAATGCTTCGCGTGTCTACCAGATGGCATAAATTCATGAATTGTAATGCAGTATATATATATGTACTGTGCAGTATTGCAGCCAGCGGGAATAAAATGCTTCAATCCCTGCCTGGAAAATAACTCAATGCACTCGGCCAGAAAACAGTCACAAACCTCAATACACCCGGGTATACCCGAATTCGTGGGACTAGCCGAGCTCGAATAAAGTGTGTCGCCAGTGTATAGGTATGGCTGAAAGGCGTGGGAGGAGTGATGCTGGTGTGAGTGGTACTGGTAGTCGTGTGAGTACGCGTCTGAGTGAACATAGGATTCAGGGGAGTGCTGTTGCTGCGAGTGCGAATGGTGTTGCTGGGAGTGCGAGTGGTGGTGCTGTGAGTGCGAGTACTGCTGGTGGCTCTGTTGCTGGTGCTGCTGGGGTGTCTGTTGCTGTTGCTGATGGGGTGTCTGTTGCTGGTGCTGCTGGGGTGTCTGGTGGTGATGGTGCTGCTGGGGTGTCTGGTGGTGGTGCTGCTGGGGTGTCTGGTGGTGGAGTGGTTGGTGGTGGGCCGCTTTTGGAGTCTCTTCCATTGGAAGGAGAGTCTAGTCAGCAGAAGCCAAGCTCTGTGGCTGCACGTGGTAGGAGGAAACGTGTGGAGCGGCCACGTAATCCTCGTTTCAATGAAGAGGAAAACAGAGTTCTTGTCACAGGGATTTTGGAGCACTATGACTCTCTGTATGGCCATTTACTAGGTAAGTCTATCTTTGCATTGATTGTTCAAAGACATGTTATCCTATCTCATGTGAGATGTCTTAATATCAAACTATTATTCTCTAATATCTATCAATTAAAGTTAATTGTTACACACATAATCCTTCATGCTTTATAACGACCATAACAATCAGTCTAAAAAGTTTGCCAAAGTTCATACAATATTCATGCAAGCTTCCTTAGATGTGTATGTTTCCACGTAAATGCTCATGTGGTACACATATTCAACCTAAACCAGCATGTTTGGTATCTCTTGGAACAGGTAGCAGTTTAGGAAACTGCTCGTTTTTCTGATAATAATTAACGTCATATATATTGTATGTATTTCAAGGGCGGACAAGTTCAGCATCAAAAAAAGAAATGTGGGATCAAATAACATTGGCTGTGTCTGCGTGCGGGAATCATGTCAGGGACCGGGCGAGTTGTCGGAAGAGATTCGATGATATCAGGGCAAACTTAAAGAAAACATCCAAGCACAACGGATGCATGCTTCTGCCACTGGAGGTGGGCCACCAGCACAAGCTCTAATGTTAACTCCATTGGAGGAGCAGATGCGGGAAAAATTTGTTCCTGTCGTCGTGGAGGGTTTGCCAGGGGACAGAGATATCGGAATTTATTCGGCTCAATTTCCACCAAGTGACAAATGTTACTGTACTACGTGTGTCGTATGTTACAGTTCTTATCTATATTTCCACTGAAACTTATAGTTTCTTCCCAATATAAGCATACCTACATATATATCTGTATATATGTCTCTCTCAATATCTATCTATCTATCTATCTATCTATCTATCTATCTATCTATCTATCTATCTATCTATCTATCTATCTATCTATATATATATATATTTATATATAGTAGTCCTAAAAAAACAAAAAAATATTATATATATATATATATATATATATCTATGTGTGTTTGGAAACATGTATTGGCTCAGCTATCGTGGATGACATCATTATGAGTAAACATACACAACTTGACCTGCATGAAGGGATTATGTGTAATGATCTTCCAAATAACACACACTGCAACCTTCTACTTTACAAAGCATTCAGCATCTTTGCCCTATAGTTGAAAGCTGAATTTATGTGTGAATCTTTTTACAAACAATGGGTTAACATGCATAACCACAAAGCACACCCGCACTCATTCTTTGTCACAGTAATGTATAACTTCATTATACTGTGTCTGTGCACACAAATGCATAATTCACTATTTCATGTACAGTATGTGTCAATACATATATATATATATATATATATATATATATATATATATATATATATATATATATATATATATATATATATATATATATATATATTAGTGATAAAATATGTTACACCTATAAACAGGCCATTACTGCCTAATCAAGTCTTGCATGGAATATTGAGCATTCAAAGGTGAACCTAAAAAATGTGCACAAACATATTTCGTTATGTTTTATTAAAGCACTTTTTTCGCTTCATGTAGAATAATGTGAGCATACATAGGAACATGTACCATATGGTATTTAATTGTGTTCATATGTAGCTCACTTCATATTTTTATTCCGCTCATGTACCGGTGTGTGAAACCAGCTGCAATTAATATGTATTCACAGCATAGAGGTGAACAGAGGGGGTGGTGTCGGGCACAGAGCCAGATCACAGGGTCATGGTAGGGTCAAGTCTTGTGGGACGGCTTACAGGGGGTAGAAGCAAATAAAAGGTCAGGGTGGTGTCATGTCTTGGAGGAGGGACTACAGTTGTTAGAAGCTGACAAGATGAACAGAAGTTCATCACATTCATTTGAAATGGTAATTATCTGAATACTTTCACCCACCAGTCCACTATATATTAAAACGTACGTTAGTCATTCGTTCACTCATATATTCTTTTAACGTTATATATACACCACCTTATCACACCAGTACCATCTGTGAGCGACACACTGCATGTGTTGCTGAGTGTCATCCACATTGAGCGCTATACCTGCTTCTCTTAAATGTTCGGACAGATCTCTAAACACATTCATACACATTTCCACAATTAGGTGCTGGATTCTAAGCAGAGTCAACTTTGCTTTCATGGTAGTGATGTACATTCTTATTGTTAGATTACTACACAACATATGCAGTGTATGTACAACAGAACACTTAATTTTACAACGCATTCCTGCATGAACATTGTATGTTGTATGGTGTTTAAAATAAATGTGCCGATTAGGTTC
Organism: Ascaphus truei; assembly: GCF_040206685.1. Taxonomy (NCBI): domain Eukaryota; kingdom Metazoa; phylum Chordata; class Amphibia; order Anura; family Ascaphidae; genus Ascaphus; species Ascaphus truei. The sequence goes on from NC_134490.1 coordinate 99,568,156, forward strand.
ACATGTACATTTATGTTAAGATGGATAATATACAGATTGCCCTAACCATATCATTGTGATTTCGTTATGTGATGCTGATATTTAGCCATAACTACTCCCACTACAGATACTTCATGTTAATTATGTACACATGACAATTAAATTCTGATGTTATTCTTCTATATAGTTGCTCCTGCAGCTCTTGTGTTACCTGACACTGAACATGTCTCATCACCTGTCTCATCAAGGTCATCATCAAGAATGGAAGGTGAGTGTATGAGGTGCAGCCCATATAATGTGTACATTTGAAGAATTTCATTTGCCATGCAAAATAAATGCCTTTCACATGTAATGAACTTCACATCAGTTATTGTCACAGAAGATGTAGTATTTCCTGACAACATGTATTGTGTGTGTTTTAAAGTATCAGCTAGGAGTTGTGATGTTACAACAACCTTTAATTCATTCTTCTTTCACACTGAGTCGAAACATCATTATTACTTCAAGCATCATCTTTTAATTGGACACAAATAAAAAATTATGGAAACATGTTATGTGTTCCACTATGAGAACAACTATCATTATAGTGAAAACAAAGTGAAAGTTCCATGGCAGTTCATAATGTCTTTCTTTATTTGTAGAACCAGATGTTGCCGCTCAAGGACAAATTCACTCAAGTGACCATGAAGATGTTGACACTCCTGGATTAACACAGCATTCAAGTCTTCCTGCTCGTGACACATACTCAGCTATTGCAGCTTCTGAAGAACGAATCTTGGGTGAAGAAAATCGTCACCATTCAGAAATGATGTCAATGCTTGAAAGGATGATGTTACTGCATGAAAGGATGCATGAAAGGTCAATATCAGAAATGTCACAAATTAAAAAAGTCATCATCCAAGTTCCTTAAGAAATCCAAAATGTAAACAGGACATTACAAGCACTAGTTCTTAATGTAAGCCAAGCAATCAGTTTCGGAGTACAGCAAGAGAACAATTCCACTTTACCCCATCATAGGATGGATCTTTACATGCTGCTACTTTTTCTCCAGAGTCATCAGTTCTTCATTTCCCAGTTCTGGATGATACCGGTACAGTAGGTGCAAGTTCTGTGCAGGTCCCTGTCAACATCCAACCGCTTACATCTGTTCAAAATATGGAACCGACACCTACAAATGAGACACGCAAAAGAAAGTTAGGGCAACAATTACTAATAACCAGCTTTTGGAAGAAGATTAAAACACAAAAACAAGAAAGTGCTCCACCATCACTCTTGCAATGTTTATCAAGTGTTTCACAACTGCCACAGCCCACACCCAGTGCCCCTGAACTGCCACAGGCCATACCCAGTGCCCCCGAACTGCCACAGCCCACACTTAGTGCCCCTGAAGTGCAACAGCCCACACCCAGTGCCCCTGAAGTGCAACAGCCCACACTTAGTGCCCCTGAAGTGCAACAGCCCACAGTTAGTGCCACTGAAGTGCCACAGCCCACACCCAGTGCCACTGAACTGCCACAGGCCAGTACAAGTGGTACAGTTAAGGCCAGAGTACTTGGCAGAGGGAAAAGGCAAACACAACAGCCAACAAGCAGGCCTGTGACTCGCTCTCAAAAGGATAAACAAAAATAAATAATCACATTCACTAAAATTTTTGGTGCACTGGTGTTGTTTACTGCAGACTATTTCATGCATAGTGTATGTATGATCATGTACAGATGCTTGATAACATTCAAGTATGTCCTTGTACACATGAATGTTTATAAATGCTCACTGACTGAATTAAGGCATATTTTATAACATATGAATATCTATTAATCATCAGTTGATTCATGGTATAACATTATTACACACTTGGCATGTTAATGGAAGATGACATTCACTTAGCTCTTGTTCAAGATGAGATGTATGTGGGTTATTTTGGTAATGTAGATAGTCATTTCATGCTAATATTATTGACATACAACTTTAAGTAAGTACCCAAATAACAGCATACATTTTACTGTTATGTTTTCTTGTGTCTTAACTCTGTAAGACATTACTTACCTTGATCTTCTTTCATAGTTCATAATGTTGGCATGTGATCATGTATGATTTTTGGTTACAATAACAGATCTATAAGGCTGTATGAATATATCTGTAGTCTCTCTGTATCTCTATCTATATATGTATACACACACACACACACGGTGTGTGTGTGTGTGTGTGTGTGTGTGTGTGTGTGTGTGTGTGTGTGTGTGTGTGTGTGTGTGTGTGTGTGTGTGTGTGTGTGTATATATATATATTAACTGATTATATATATATATATCAGTTAATATATATATATATACATGTAGAGGTATCAGTACCGTGTTAGCCGTGTTAGCCGAGCTTCAATAATCAAAAAATAAATAGATGATACCGTTCTGTGGCTAACGAAATGCTTTTATTTGTGCGAGCTTTCGAGATACACTGATCTCTTCTTCCGGCGATGTTACAATGAATGAAGCAAAAGGTATACTTAAAAACAGTGTCTCTTGGAATGTTACCTGTGCTGTTCCTTACCCCGGTGTGGATGTGTTTATATATATATATATATATATATATATATATATATATATATATATATATATATATATCTGCCAGTGTTGTCAGCAAACAGGCCTTGTGTTAATGAGATATAAATGTTAGGACACTTGCTACAATTATGGTATCAGTATGAGTGAGCCCCTAATTCACTCAGCTGTATTTAACTTTGAAAATGATTACAACAAGGCCTGCTTACACACATCTATGCCTTTAGTTTTGCACTCTATATATAATATATATATAATCAGAATGAACAGTACAGGCCTTCATGGCTGCAAAGAGGCCTTGTTTGCTATTAAATACAACTTCTACACAGCTGACTCAATTAGGCCCTCAAACATACTGACCCAGTAATGTTATAAATTTTAATGAACTGTTAAGATAATTACAACAAGGCCTGTTTGCACACAACAAGGCCTTCAATGTATCAATATCTATATATATCTATATCTATATCTATATCTATATATAGATATAGATATATATATATATATATATATATATATATATATATCTATATATAGATATAGATATAGATATATATATATATAGATATAGATATATACTGTATATATATATATATCTATATATATATATATATATATATATCTCTATATATATATTTAGCAACTGTAAATATTACTCTATGTTTCTTTGTCTGACCCTGTGACCCAGTGTGGTCTGAATGCTCTCAAACAAAGGCACTTATGTAAGTGGAATACTTTGTGTTTTTAACATTAAAAACAGTACTATACTATTTTGCTTTTCCCCTCTTTTTGTATATGGAATTTCCCCCTCTCTATGTGGATCTGGAGTACCTGTTTGGAGACATAAGTTGGTAACTTTGAATAACCACAACGCTCTGATTTCATGTTAAACACGTGAGTGCAAATTTTATAGAACTTCAAGCATTGAAGCTAATTTGCTGAAGTAGACAATATTGCACTATTTGGTGTTTTACTCTCTCTTACATGTCCTGATGTGATTTGCGCACCTGTTTCTCCTTCATTCATGTTCATTTGCATGTCTTATACACACACACACACACACACACACACACACACACACATATATATACACACACACATATATATATATACACATATATACATACTATATATATATATATACACACAATATATAGTTAAATATATATAGATATATATTTATATATATATCTAATTATATATATTTATTTATATATATATATCTATATATCTATATATCAAGAGAGACAAACAGAGAGAGTCAAAGAGAGAGAGAGAGAAACAGAGAGAGAAAGAGAGAGAGAAACAGAGAGAGAAAGAGAGAGAGAAAGAGTGAGAGAAAGAGAGAGAGAAACAGAGAGAGAAAGAGAGAGAGAGAGAAACAGAAAAAGAGACAAAGAGAGAGATGTGTGTGCATGGTTAATTTTAGCTAAGTGTAAGTAGAAATCTGTTCATCATAGCACTGTAGATGATTTCACACACATTGTTATTGTAATTAAAAGAGTAAACTTGTTTTGCACATTTTGATTGCCTAAGCCGAAAGTAAAGTTTCAATTCCTGTGAAAAGAGGGTATCTTAGACAAAGAATTTCAGCCAATTATTGTAACAAATTTCTTGTGGGAGAAAACCTAGGCGTATAACTGTTAGGTTGTATTATAACCTTGGAACAAACCGCGAAGATAACATGTAACTATTCACACATTCAGCAGAGATCCGTATGCGTTCAACTTAGACACTGTACACTTGAAGAGAGAAGAAATGGCAAGAGCTTCCACATTGCACAGCCATCCACGTAAATCATACAAATTTTTGATTTATGAAGCAATCGAGTCAACGCCACAGAAAAAGGCAACCGTGGGGGAAATCTATGACTTGATCGAAAACAAATATCCATACTACCAAGAACCAGCCAAACAAAGAAATTTGAAAACTTCTGTACGTTTCACTTTATCCGCAAATGAATGTTTTGAGCGTTTCCATGATCGTCAAGATCAACGATATGGATGCTGGCATGTTGCTTCATCATTTAAACTTACCATGGAACATGGAACATATCTTCTGTTAAATAGCATATTTTTGCCTAATACCAGTTACATTGAAGCCGCACAGACTGTCGCTTCTGCTAATATACCTGCACCGTCCATTCATCAAGACCAGATGCAAGATGGACATAACTACTATGATATGTATCCAAACTTATATGGCCAATACTAATGTGGATGTGAAAACAACCAACAACTGTGCGTACCTCCGGACGTCTTGTTTGAAGAAGCCACTGCAGATCAATATGACGGCCTCACAGAGATGTGTCTGATTCAGGATTCAATGGTTGCCTCAACCATGGATGATACTGTTGTGCCTTCCTGGAGCGAGTTGTTGCAGCCAAATCAGTTTAGACTTCTACAAGAATGGTAAATACAAATTTCGTTATGCCTTTACTCAAATTATATATGTGTACATTAATAATATAGACAATTTGTTAGCCAAATGAGTGGATACAGCTTAACATTGCAGACAGCCTTACATATAGCGTGCACAAAGACATTATTTCCTATAACAATATACTACATGACGAACCATTAGTACACATTGGTGACGGAGTCCTAAATCATAGATTATTATCGCTTTTAAAGTATCATTTCAACATGTTACACTAACTGTAACACACGCACCTCATTGTTTAGCATTCAACATATAAAAATAAAGTGTCGCCCACATATGACGTGGGAATGTGGTCATGTCCCAAGGCGTCCTTAAAAAGGTTACCGATGCAAGGCCCACCCCCAACCGACGTGCGCGTGCGAAACAGTATTGGCTGTGCCCGTAGCTTATTGTTACGGTCAGTGCAGTGTGTCATGCGCGCGCGTCGGTGGGGCGATGTGTGCACAGCGCTGGGGGCCAATGTTCATTCAGTAGGAGGGGTGTTTGCGTGCATTTCACGGTGCCTTAACATGACATCACACGTATTTTGTTCGCTCATTGGCTGATCGTCCGTTTTGGCCGTGGGCACACGTCCGTTTACAAAGTTTAGATATGTACGTGAGTAGAAGTGAATTTGTTTCGCTTCCATATCATAACTTTCAGCCATGATATGCGTACTGCTAGCAGCACCATGGAGGGACATGTATTGAACGCACAGCGTACACATCGTTTTGCGCATGCGCTAAGACTTAGACCACACATTCATGACGTGCGTGCGCAACAGACGTTGTGCGCGCACATTATTATGTATACAGGCACCGGAACAAACATATCAATAGTAATGCCAGCAACGCTATTTGAAAAATGAGATAGTTCTGTATCTTTAGTTTTATCCTTGCAGTTTAAACATATACGTAACTTATGCGTGAATATCCACAATCATATAGAGATGTGTTAAGCGTTGTCATGCTGAAACATAGATAAATGTGCCATCTTTGAACATCATGTGTTTTCTGTATTTCACAGATGTCGAGGATGAATACATGGGACCAATGTATGATTTCAGATGGGACAATCGTTATATGAGATGATTGTGAGGACTAGCGAACAACTATTATAATAAATATGTAACAATGCTTTCAATGATTGGTGCGCAGATTAACAATCACTACATAATGTTATCCAATTGTGCAAATATTTACTATGTTCTTAATTATCATAATGATGTTGCTAAGCACTGAAGTTAGATCTTATATTCATAAATTTTAAATTTCTACTAACATTATATGTATTGTCATGTGATATATGCTACCAACATTATCACTCAGCAAACACATTAATCTACTATATATTATATTCTCACGTGTGACTTGTCAAAGAATGTAAATGCTACATAACAACTCGTAGACATTGTATCTGAATGTACACAATAACAATAGGGAGGTGATAGAAACTTTTTAGTCGTGTGAATGTTATATTATCACCTAGGTTGTAGTGGTAACCTAACATGCATGAGCTAATGAATGTTGGGTACAGATCATTAGACCATGAACATTTGTGTGTGCATTTAATTCACACGAGTAACTATAGTTTAGTGTTATTAGTAAATGTTCAACACATACATAGCTACTGCTGCGGCAGAGTTTATTCGAGCATTTGCCCGTTCTCTGCCGCAGCAGTAGCCTGGCGCGCGCCCGAGAGTGACGGGCGCGCGCCGAAGCAGCGGAAGAGCGCCCTCCGATCGGGGCGCTCTCCCTACCGCTGCCGGGTCCGCCGGGTCCCCCGGAACCCCCTGCCGCTGTCCCACGATCGCGGGACACCAGGGCTCCCTCGGGGAGCCCCTGGACGCGCGTGCAGGGGGCGCACGCTCCCGATGACGCGTGACCGCGCGTCTATGACGCGCGGCACGCCGAGGGGCGGCCACTAGCAAGCCGGGAGATTTCCCGGCTTGCGGTACCGACCACACTCGGATAAAGTGTGTCGGTACTGTAAGTGACGCCGATGATCAAAACAACATTATTATGTAGGTTTATATTATTTCTGGTAGAAAAACATGCATCACACAAATGCTAAAACACACACACACACACACTATGTTGCTGAAATGTGTGCGTATGTAAATGTCTACTTCATTTATGTTCATATGTTGACAGTAGTTATAAAGGATCATGATCATTATGAATAAGTCACGTGAATGAAATAAAAATTTTATTAACTACATTGTCATTGTGTTGAATGATTTATGAAAAGTTGAGAATCCAAAGAACTATACTTTGGAATGGTGTTAACATTTTGACAAATGTCAGATGTACGTCAAATCAACACACATCTTTCACTTATACATACACATGTGACAATGTAGTAATCAACATGAAGATGAAGTGAGAGAATAAATAATCACATACATTGCAATGTTAATGATGTTTACCAACTTTGGGTAATTTCATACAAACATACATTGAGTGTTAACATCGCTCATGTGCATGAATGGATGTTGTTACGTTGTCAAAATTACATGTTATGTAATGTACGTAATGATTTGAAAACATACTGCACAATAACCACCAAGCGTAGATAAACCCACGGACACAATACAGAAACGACATTTTTCAATTGTCACATCTTTTTCATTACGTTCTTTTTATACATCCTGTAACTATACCTGTATCGAGGTTTGCACATCTTATTACAGATGTGAATTCAAATACATACCATGAGCAGTCCTTGGAGTGATATACCTTGAAAAAGAAAACATGAATGAATATAAATCATTGTCATGACATGTTCATTAAGGTAAGCAACACACAGAAGTGACACTTTTGTATGTGATATGAAACAAAATCTAGAATACGTCAAATATGATCTTAAATACACAATAGTCTACACATCATTGTGACACACATGTCACACTCCAAAAGAAAAATTGTATGTAACCATATTGCACTAGCTATTGGCTATCAACATAGTAGATTTATTGTGTATGCATAACCAAAAAGAGCATGTACAGAAAATATAGATTTAGTACACATTATTTCCTCACAACACCTTTTAGTGGTAAGAAGTATAATACAACCTGTTGATGAATGACATACCGGTGCCACATGCAATTGTCCACACAGCAGAGAACAGAAAGGTGGGAGAACCATATTCATCTGTTTCCTAAGTGAATGGTATTTGGACACATGTATTTATCATTACAATGAATTAATACATCTATGTAGTACTATGAACATATATGTATTTGCTTACATGCAAAATATGTGTTTATGACATTCCGACGTGTCTCCACACCACAGGCTGTTTGCTCAGTGCCAGCTGGTTAATTTACGGGATGCTCCCCCTCCAAGCCCTGACGTATGTCGGTTTCTATATTATTGCGGAGTGCCAGATTGTGCAAAATGCAACATGCAATTATAATATCTGACACTTTAGCAGGCTTATATTGAAGTGCCCCACCAGTTCTATCTAAACACCTGAATCATGTTTTCAGAAGCCCAAATGTCCTCTCTATGATGGATCGTGTAGATATATGTGCCACATTATACCTCTCCTCTGCTTCACATTGAGGGTTTGCCAGCGGGGTCAACAGCCACTGCCTAATTCCGTATCCTGAGTCACCTATAATCCATCGTGCACAAATATGATACAATTTGTGTTAACATTATTACAGTTCATAGAAAAACAAGAGTGGTTTGTTAACACATCATAATATGTACTCACCCACCAGCCAACCAGGTCCAAAATAGCCTTCATCGAAAGCATGGAAGACTGATGAGTTTCTCAGGATAGAGGAATCGTGACTGGAACCAGGAAATTTGGCTACCACATGCATAATCTTCATCGTGGCATCGCATACCACCTGTACATTCAGGGAATGGTAGTGCTTACGATTGCGGTAAGCATGCTCACTCTGACTAGGCGGGATCAAAGCAACATGGGTGCAATCCATTGCACCCATCACACATGGTATCCCGGCTATGGCATAAAAGCCATTCCTCCCTTCCAGCCACTCTGTGTACTCTGTAGGAAAATGTATATAATTCCTTGCGCGTCTATTCAGTGCACATAGAAACTGAGTAAAGGCCCGCGAGAATGTAGATTGCGGGACCCCGCCCACTATGCCCACAGTTGTCTGGAATGACGCGGAAGCAAGATAATGTAATGAGCACAGCATTTTAACAAGCCCAGGGACTGCACGACCTCTGGCTGTCACAAGATCTAAATCTCCCCGTATCTCTTCATAAAGAGCTAAGATTGCTGCTGAACTCAAACGATACCGACTTATAATCTCCTCCTCGCTCATCCCATCTAACATGGTTCTCTCCCTGTACAAACGAGGACGAGGCACAACTTCTCTCCTCTCTCTTCTCCTCTCATCTCCTTGCCCTCTCCCTCGCCCTCTCCCTCTCCCTCTCCTCTCCGCGTCCCTGTCCCTGTCCCTTCCTTGGCCTGTGACATCCTGTCCCTCAGCTAGCCTCTCCTCCAATAGAATCTTCCTCCGTCTCATGAACATTCGTATCATTTTCAGGTCTGTAGCTGTCAATGCGCAGGTAATTGGCTTCCTTTAAATACCTATGTGATGATGTCAGGTGACTTGATGAAGTGCAAGGTGTTACATTAACATATCCAAGTAGTTAACTCCAAACGGGTATCCAGTACGAAATTAAAGGATTATTTATGTGTGTTCACCAGGCAATCATGATATTTGACAATGATGTAACGTTAAGCTTTGTACAACAATTTATTCGCAAGTATTTATGGAATGTGTAATGCATGTACCACTTCTGAACGCAACACTCAGTCATCTCATTAGGATACAACCATGACATTGACGTTGAAAAACTATGTTGCAACATGTCTAATTTCGCATGTTATTGTCACATGTTCACATGAACTAATTGTAATGTGCATATGCATAATTTATGCCATCAGGACACTTGCTATTGATTATGTTTCAATCGTGTAAAAATGAGTAACTATTATAGATCTGTATATAACTTAGCATGAAGTGATTATAATGCATCGTGTACAATGTAAACATGCAATGTTATTGAGTGTCCAATTGCGGACGTCATCAAAAGAGGGAGGTCACAAAGTACATGTAAACATGAAAACAAACAGCTACATTTACATTTGATCAAGGTTACACATTCAAAGCATTCTCTAATGTATACAAACATTACTATACGCTGGATCTGTTAGATGTGTGAAATCTGTTACATCATATAATAATTTGAAGCACACTTAAGTAATATGTTTCATATTATGTGACCTCTTCCTTTAAGACTTTACTATAGGAGTTTAGCTTGACACATCATAACATTAATACTAATGTGACACGCAAATCATCATAACATAGAAAAGTACAATGTTCTGCCAATAATAAACGTAAGCGGTGACACGATGAAGTGAATCACATCGACACTGTAATGCCAAGCACATTTGTATTAGGAGCAATAGAACGTACTGCACCGACACACTTTATTCGAGCAAATACCCAGTATGTACCTGGCAGATACCTGGAATGCGCCGCTCCTCACCTCTGACAAGCCCCGTTGCGTTTGCCTTCCCAGCCTGGGTTCATGCCTGGCTGACGGGCGGCTGATCTGTTAAATGATAATGATTAGGATTTAATAGGCTGCAATGCTTCGCGTGTCTACCAGATGGCATAAATTCATGAATTGTAATGCAGTATATATATATATACTGTGCAGTATTGCAGCCAGCGGGAATAAAATGCTTCAATCCCTGCCTGGAAAATACCTCAATGCACTCGGGCAGAAAACAGTCACAAACCTCAATACACCCGGGTATACCCGAATTCGTGGGACTAGCCGAGCTCGAATAAAGTGTGTCGCCAGTGTAAACACTCCTATAAAGTTATAAGTCCCCGCTCCATTGACTCCATTGATGTAGAGATGAGCTATTTTTTCTAAGTGCCGTCCCGGCAACCTTGCCGATCCTTCTCCCCTCCAACTTGCCAACTTTAGTTGGCGGGACAAATTGCCGTAGAAATCTCCATTTTTGAGTGCCGATCAGCACCGATAAGCTGATCGGGGCTACTAGAATACAGCCAATTTCAAAAAGTGCCGAAAAGTGCCGATAAGTGAATTATCGGCAGCCGCATGCCGATAAATTTTTATCGGGAAGAAAAAAATCCGATTTTGACCACTTATCGGCGCTTACTGAATCTCAAATGCAATTTTGGCGGGAAAATGCCGATAAAAGCCTTATCGGCGCTTACCGCATGAGGCCCTATGTTCTGATCCAGTCAGTAACCACAATGGATTATGGTGCAACAGGTTCTTTATTCAGTACAGCACGTCAGCCAGACTATACAGCCCTTCTTTAGGGATAAGGCCTTGCAGGCCCCATCCAGATTCTTATCCCTGGTAGTGCTCAGGATAACACTCACCCACTCCCACTCCATAGGGGGAGGGGAGACAGATTGACTAACTTCGGAGAAAGTGCCAGAATAAACCCAGAGGATATGTTTGTAACCCCGCCCATTAACAGAGCAGGTCTGGATACTGTTAGGTCATCACATACAGCATGTGACCCAATCACTATCCTTCCCTCAGGCTGACACTTTCTGGTTGTTGCTAGGCCCGCCGTGAGATACATCAAATATATCTAAAGTTGCAAAAGCACACAAGGCCTTTCTGAAGGAATTAACCCATCCACTGCCTGTACCTAACAGGACTTACACTGGTAGGGCCCAGGAACATAAGTAGTGACCAGGAGGCTATGCTATAGATGTTATTATATGTATAAATGTGGATTTATCTCTGTATATCTCAGCACATTTCTGTATAGCATCTGTGCAGTTCTGTGTAGATGCTGCGCTCTCATTGGTGGTGCAGTGACATGTGAGAGCTGCTGGTGATGCACATTATAGGTGTAGCCAGGTCCCCTCTGGCTCCCCGGTTCTCCGTTTTCCCCCTTCCTTAACTCCGCATGGTGGAGGCTTTGTTGGGTGCTAACGGGATGGCCGGCGGCTCCGGCTGCAGGGAGCTGCCATGTTTTGTGGGCTCGCGCATGCGCAGAACAGTTGCAGTGGCCATTACAATGATCCCGGATGGGAAGATGTGGCTTTCCGTAGTGGAAGGCCTCCCCGAGTTTGCGCATACACAGTTACGAGCAGCGACGGCCATTACCAAGTCGCGCATGCAATACTACGCACGTGGCAGCAATAAGAAAAGGCTCTGCAAGGGACTACAATACCTAGCACCCACTAGGGCTGCTAACCACGTGACGCCAGGGAGCCAATCGCGCAGCCAGATCTTCTGCAAGGTGATAGATACATTTTGCGCACTGGCACCAGTGAGTCAATTAGAGCTGGGACAGAGCAAAAGTAGGGTGTGCCGGTACAGGGAGTAGGTGGCCCCCGTACTAGGTCTGTACCCCCCAATTCCCCAGCTTGGCCCTGACTCCCCTCAGCTTGTTGTTGCTGCAGGGACCGCCCCATAGGATAGGGACACGGTCCTGTAGAGCCAGCCTGAGTGAGGGTCAAAATCAGGAAGCGTGGATATCCTGGTCACTGGTGATAAGACTGAATCACCCTCTGCTGGCTAGCAGAGATAAGAGATATTCCCAAGGTGGATCACTCCAAGCGGAAGTCATCCACCATAGAGGCGGATCACGACATGGGATTACCCTTCTGGAGCAGGGACCCCAAGTACAGGATCTGCGTGCCCGAGATTGGACACACCCGGCAGGTACCTTCTTCCCAACACATGCACCAACTAGTACACCTCACCTAGTGGGCAGCGCTGTATCACACTTGGGTGGGTGGGGGACTCTTGGGACTCTGGGTACACGGTGTTGGGGGAAAAAGGTGTGGGGTTAAGGCCCTGCGATGCGAAGTGGTAGTTGTACCTATTAGTAACCCTTAGAGTGTTAAGAGTTATACCTGCGTCAGTAAATGTTATTGTTTTATACACAATGTGTGATTGATGTTATTGGGTCCTGTGAGGGACTCCTCCCACTACGCTGGGATCCCTCACAGGTGGAGGCGTTGCTCCGAGATTATTGTATTATATCACGCTGAGCTCCCAGTGGCGGAGGCTTAGGCCCCTGTGAGCCAACAGGTAAGCGCAGCACCAGTAGCATCCATAGCGTACACCCCCAATCTCACTTAGGAGGGGGGGATACATGGGCTACGTAGGTATGGAAGAATAATATTTTCACATTATTTCTCTGCATAGCTATAACCAGGCTTTTGTTTTCCATAGCTATAAAAAGAGTCATATTTTGTGTTTCATCGTGTTTCGGGTTAAGTGAAAGTGTGTGTGTAACAATTTCTTCCCTTTAAACTTTCTTTAATGCTGAAACTGTAATTTCTTTGTTAAGCTGGACCTCTCGTCTTATGTACTAATTCCCGCTTACAGAGGCAGATGTACCAGCTGTCGGCCTTGAGAAGAATGTGTTAGCTTAGCACCTGCATTTTCCTTTTTGCTTAATTGCTAATATATATATATATATATATATTGCAAAAATTTATAACCAAGTAACCGCAAGAAAAACCAGATAAAGAAAAGTAAGATGTCCAATGAAGTCATATGAGCTGACATTGTGATATTAAATATGCCGGTCCTTTTTCCTGGTATAAGATAGCTTACTTAGAGCCTATAGTCAGTGCCTTTGTGTTAGGTCAGACGCATGTCTTGAGTTAATGTTAATGTACTCTTATAAGCGGCCGCTGCAAAATAGTTTCTCAACAGATTGCTTTTATCTAAATAATAAGTGCGGACTGAGTTTTTTTTCCATGACATAGGTGTCCTGTCATTGGTGGCTTAGAGGCAGGTGAACATTTCAACATAATGGAACACCATTACACAACTGAAAAGCCCCTGAGGTTCATATTTGAACAAAATGCATAGGGCGGAGTTTTGCTGAGCATATGAACTTTGGGAGGACCATTGTTTGCTGCTGGAGGACTGCAGCTGAAATTTGGTTCCAGAGTTTTCAACCCTGTGATTTCATCTACTGCTGAAGCGACCAGTTAAGCAGGATCAAGGGCAGATTGGAGGTGCTGCTATCCAGTACCAGTGCTGTGCTCAGGGTGGTCTAAAAGAGCATGTAAAAGATGCTAATGTACAGTAAGTGCATTACTTTGTGTTTTTGATATATACATGCAATCTTCACTATATTTGCTTTGTCTTTTTTGACTTTGATATGTTTATGATATAATTTAAGTATATTTAATTAAACTAATTCAGTTTTTGGTTAGATTAGTTTTTTTTACTTATTTGGGTGATAGCAATGTATCTTTAAGTCTATTTAAAACATTTTAATATTTTTTTAATATATTTTTCTCTAGTTGGTAAGCAATATTTATATTTTTAATTATTTTTTAAATATTCAGGACAATAACTATAGTTGTCTTATTTAACCTATGAAAGTGGTCCTATTTAGATATTAAAGTTTGTATGTTGTGTAAATAACATCTATTTTTGCATTAACACATACTGTATATCTTCTTTTCTATGTGGGATTCCCCTCTCTCTTCTCTTTTAACCTTCATGGAATTCACTGTGGATGTATGAAGAGACTAACTAGATGTCCTTCTGAGTTGGTTACTCTATATGCCCCCCCCCCAACCCCCAGCAACCCCCCCCCTACCCCTCCTCCATCCACTGCCTGATTTCTACATGGAACATGTGAGTGGAATATTCACAAAAACTCCTATTCGTATTTAAATTGTGTATACTGTATTGCACTATTGTTATTATTTTTTTTCTATGTCCCTGGATGTAATTTGTGTCCTGAAATGTTCTGCTATTTGACAATAAAGCCATTCCTTATGACTGTGGTAAACCATGCCCAAAATATGGGCATGGATTGCCACAATGGCAATGAATGGGCAACTAAAAAAAAAACCACATAACAAAAAAACAATACTATTACATTTAAATAAAAACAAACATTTGCCTAAAAATGCAATCCTAGCCACTATCACTACGTTCAATTCTCAGAACTTGGCCCCGAAAAGTGGGAAATTTCTGAAGCCGGCTCGCTGCTATTTCTCCAAGAGCATCTTTGGGTCGTTTCAAATTTGCCACTGCTGTTCTGACGCTTAGAATCTGATTTCCGGATTGGCTGAGGGTTTCTTGTAGTATTTCAGAGTTCATTTATGAAATTCTACAGCCAATCCGAGTGTGGGGAATTTCCTACTGACAATCAGAGCGATGTCAGTCTTCTGAAGCCAGGCAAGCGGATCTAATGCATCTAGCAAGGGCATGCACCAACCTGCACCTCACCAACTTAAGGATTTGCGGAGAGACACCGAATACCTTTGGTACTTAAGGATCGTCTCGTGGGTCTCGAAGTGATAGATGGCCGTCTGCTGCAACCTGCGTTTATCTCCCTTCAGACGGTAACCATACCGATATTGACTGGGGAGTCTCACTCCGAGAGTATACAATTGGACGCCATCCATACCCCCTCAGCAGACATCCTACTGGGGCTTCCGTGGCTGTAGACACACAACCCCCTAATCGACTGGATGGAGTCTTTGCCTATCCGCTGGAGCCCTCAATGTCAGAAGCATTGCTTACCCCCTTCCAAGGCTTTGGCAGGAGTATCAGTACCTGATCCAGACAGAGTACAACTTCCAGCAGAATACGAAGACTTCTGGGATGTGTTCAACAAACAGCAAGCAGAGGAACTTCCACCGCATCGCCCGTATGACTGCCCCATCGATTTGTTGCCCGGTGCCATTCCGCCTAGAGGTTGCTCCTATCCACTGTCTTTGCTTGAGACTAAAGCTATGAAAGACTACATTCAGGAGAATCTTCAGAGGGGTTTTATTCGAAAATCTTCCTCACATGCTGGCGCAGGCTTCTTTTTTGTAAAAAAGAAGGATGGCTCGCTCCATCCTTGTATAGACTATCGTGGCCTCAACAAGATTACCGTAAAAGAATCCTCTCCCGTTAATCTCCGAACTGTTCGATAGGCTACAGGGCGCCAACATCTTTACCAAGTTGGATCTACGAGGGGCCTACAACTTGGTAAGGATTCGTCAGGGGGACGAGTCAAAGACGGCCTTCAATACTCGCGATGGGCACTACGAGTACCTAGTGATGCCGTTTGGTCTCTGCAATGCGTCAGCCGTATTTCAAGACTTCATTAATGAAATCTTCAGGGACCTGTTAGACCAACATGTCGTGTACCTGGATGACATTTTGATCTACATTTTGATCTACTCCAAAAACATTCAGGAACATCCAGTACATGTTAAGTTCTTCAAAGGCTACGGGAGAATAAGCTCTTTGCCAAACTGGAGAAATGCCACTTTCATCAGTCTTCAACCTCCTTCCTCGGTTACATTATTTCAGACACCGGACTCGCCATGGATCCCGACACGGTCAAAGCAGTTACGGACTGGCCGTGTCCATTATCTCTTAAAGCCGTGCAAAGATTTCTTGGGTTCGCAAATTACTATCGGCGGTTTATTCAAAACTTCTCCTCTATAGTGGCACCTATTATGGCTTTAACACAAAAAAGGGCGGATCCAACACAATGGTCTCCCGAAGCCACCAGAGCGTTTGAAAAATTAAAGAAAGCCTTTTCTTCTGCTCCCATCTTGGTACACCCAGATCCAGGGTTACCTTTCATGCTGGAAGTGGACGCCTCCGACGTAAGAGTTGGGGCAATACTGTCTCAGGAAAAACCCGCAGGCCCGCCTGCATCCATGTGCGTTTTTTCCCAAAAAAAATCTTCTGCAGAGAGAAACTATGATGTAGGAAACCACAAACTCCTCGCAATAAAGATGGCCTTAGAAGAATGGCGACACCTTCTCGAGGGTACTGAGACAGCGGTCTCTATCCTGACTGACCACAAGAATCTACTCTACATTGAAGGTGCGCGTCACTTGGGGTCACGACAGGCACGGTGGTCCCTATTTTTCACCCGTTTTATCTTTATTATATCATATATTCCTGTTCCAAAAACGTAAAAGCCGATGCACTATCCAGACAATTCCTGGTCGAGGACAGAGCAGAGGATCGTCAACAGACTATACTTCCTCCCGCATGTATTTTGTCTGCAAACACCTTTGACGCTTTACCACACAGTACCAGGGCTCAACGTAACATCCCTGTAGGCCTCAAGGTTCCAGGAGGATGTCTGTTCACTCCCACGAACTTCCATAGGAAAGTGATGGAATGGGGTCATGCTTCCAGCACCACTGGTCATCCTGGCAACAGGAGAACAATCAACTTGTTGGAGCGCACCTTCTGGTGGCCAGGCATGCACAAACACATTGAAAAATTTGTGGCTTCATGTCCCATATGCGCTCAGAATAAAATGCCTCGCAATAGGCCGGCAAGCCTTCTTCAACCACTACCAATTCTAGATCGTCCATGGACACATCTCTCCATGGATTTTATCGTGGAGTTACCCAGCTCTAAAGGGATGAACACCATACTGGTGGTCGTGGATCGCTTTTCTAAACAGGCGCATTTCATCCAACTTAAAGGTTTGCCCAGCGCGCCTAAACTCTCAGAAGTCTTCGTCAATGAGATTTTCAGACTCCACGGTACTCCACAAGTCATAGTCTCGGACCGAGGCTCGCAATTTATCTCCAGATTCTGGAGAGCCTTCAGCCAACGTCTGGGCATTTCACTTCATTTCTCCTCTGGGTACCACCCACAAACGAATTGACAAACGGAAAGGACCAATCAGTCTTTAGAACAGTTCATTTGCTGTTTTGTCTCGTTTTCACAAGGCAATTGGTCTGATCTCCTCCCATGGGCAGAATTTTCACATAATAATCTTAGAAATGAGTCCACTCAACAGTCCCCCTTTTTCACGAATTATGGATTTCATCCCTCGGCCTTTCCTTCCACAGTCTCCAGTTTGGGAGTTCCCGCTGCTGAGGACAGAATCCAGTACCTCCAGGACTCTTGGGAGAAGATTCAGGGGAACCTGAGACAAGCCATCAATATGCAGAAGAAACAAGCCGATTGTCACCGTCGGGAGGTTCCAACTTTTACACCTGGACAAAAGGTCTGGCTTTCTCGAGACTTGCCACCTCAGCCTGTTCTTGTGGAGGGTCAACAGGAGTTTGAGGTGCAGACAATCCTCGACTCCAGAGTATCGAGGGGGAAACTGCAATACCTTGTTCATTGGAGGGGTTTTGGTCCAGAGGAACGTGAATGGATTCCTCGGGAACAGGTACACGCTTCCAGATTGGTCAGGGCTTTTCATCACAGATACCATTTGAAGCCTGCCCTGGGTTGTCCGGAGGTCTCCCCTGAAGGGGGGGGTACTGTCAGGATCGCCGCCAGGCTCCGCCCCCAGCACGCGTCACGCGGCTGTACCTCTGGCATTCACAGACCACTATCTGTGCGCACGCAGCTGCGCAATGCTTCATCCGTGGAGGCGCGCTCCCGCAGTATCACCACGGCACCTACTCTGTGTCACACTCCTCATACGCGCGCACGCCGCACGCCAACGAACACTAGCAGCATCAGCTGTGTTACACCAGCAGCCAATCCTGCACTACCCTATCGGCTCATGGCTTATGTGTGAGGTCATCATCTGCTAGTTCCTGATTGGTGCTTTCCCTATTAAATGCCTTCCTGTTTCACTTTCACTTAGCTGAACATAAACACGGTTGTGCTGCGCTTGCTGCTTCTTGGATCTTGTCTGTTCCTGTGCCTTGCCTGACTCGTGTTGTGACCCCTGCTTGTACCTGGACCTGTCTCTTCTCTACCCCTGGACTTCGGCTTGTTATTGGACCCCCGCTCTCTCCTCTCCTCGATCACGGCTTTGGATAACGACAATTCTTCTCTCTCCAACCCCGGATCACGGCAAGTACCACGGCTTCCCCGAAATCTCCTACCCCGACCCAGCTCCACGACTTTGACTACGCATTCCAGACCTGGCTCTGTGGTTATAGGGTGGCGGTTATATACATCCCCACCTCAGCCCCGCGGTCTAGTACTGTTTGTGTGGGCGCAGCGTGACACCCGGCTTGCTAGACACATTCTGACAAGACTTTCTCCATAAAACCCCCCTTGAAACTCAGCCCAGCAAATTCTGCTTGCTGGCACTCCTGGAAAGGTAAAAACATATTAATTCTTTATTGTCGCATAATTACAAACTGTAACGCTCGCGCTGCCCACAAACAAGACAAGACCCCGACACTGAGGTGGGAAGGTATAACACCACATAACCGCAGTGGCGGAGGCGTGCCTGGAAGGCGGATAGTTTAGCGGAGCCGGGTCTGGGTTGGAGAGTGTAGGAGATGCGGTATACTTGCCGAGTTCCGGAATTGGAGAAGATAGGATAGTAGGGGTCCGTAAACCGTGGTCTGGGATTGGAGAGAGCAGTGTAGTCCGAGTCCGTATGCCATGTTCAAGGGTACAACATGTGTATACATAGAGATTGACGCTCATACACGTGTATGGACTCACAAGCTGTATATCAACATATAGATAGATGGGAACTTCAATAAATCATTCCACATTGTATAATACAGAGTTAAGGGGGGACATATACATGGGACCTAGCGGTCAGTCAGCACGACTACCGCAGATATGGTTTACCCTGCTTACCCCCCTTAACATATACACTTCCCTAAATAGGGACCAAGGTAACAATAAATGAGGGCTACTGCCCATTACCTTTCCATTAAGTGTATAGGAATACGAAATCCATCCAGGTGAAGTTCCACTGCGTGCAGTCCGGATAGAAGGAACCAGAATGTAGAGAAGCAAGGAGCACAGCTGGGTTAAAAATCTGCAGGAAGGGTCCTGTATAAAAAATGAAGGGCACAACTCCGTTCTAAAACTGAGGGTGGTTTATTGAATAAGTGCACAGGGACAGAAACACAGCCCACACACCGACATGTTTCGTCCCACGGGACTTTATCAAGGTGTATCACATAACACAACCTCCTTACCTTTAATAGCCCCAGTTCGCGCCAAAATTGCCCGATTGAGTACACTGCGCATGCGCGCCAGTGACGCGTCGCATCTCCGTGACACCGCCCCCCCCTCTGGCACAAGTCCTGGAGAGCAGAGACCACGTCACTGAAATGCGTCCGTTTCCACCCTGGAACGCATGCCAGCTGGGCTCCTATCGGATAGAGGCGGAAGGGGGTTAACAAATACATTTTTTTACATTTTATTACACAACAACTTTATTAGTTTTAAAAAAAGAGACAAACACATTTAGCCCAAAGCTGAACATTGCAAAAAACGCAGTGATAGTTCAGCCTAGGAGTACAATAAAAAAAGAGAAGTGCTCACATTTGATAACCTATGATAAATAAAGAAAAAAAGAGGATGTTTTAGCAATCACAGAACTATAATTGGACTTTAATCATGTTGAATGGGACTATATTATAATCTCAGTATATAAGTACCTACAAAGAGTACCATAATATGATAACTTTACTACTATCAAGCCATATCTAATCCATAAACTTGAATTGTAATCTTGAAGTCCAAATATATACTGATTTTATGTGATTGACTGTGTAAGGTAATTTTATATGGAAGAAAAACTTTTTTATTATTTTATTATCAATTAAAAGAATATATATTTTTTTGCATGTTGATTTTCTCTTATTCATGACCCATATATAGATGGTACAGAAGGACATGGAACATGGATTCCACCATCAAGACATATATTAATATTTAAACAAATGATCAATGTATATTAGCATCATAAAGAACCCTCCTCTACTATAAAAAGTGGGAGAGGTCCCAATCGATATTCATGCCGTGAGGCACCCTGGTTCTTAATGTGAAGATCCAGAATGCCTCACGTTGGTCAAGCTTCTTGACTCTATCACCCCCTCTGGGTGACAGCTGAATGGACTCAATACCTTGAAATTTAAAGTTTTTTAATCCACCTTTGCTGCAGTTAGTGAAATGTTTGGGGACAGGGTGGTCCAGGTTCCCTTTGGAGATCAATCGGATATGCTCCATAATTCGCACTTTGAGGTTCCTAATGGTTCTTCCAACATATTGGCTACCGCACCCGCAAGTGATGAGGTAGACAATATATGTGGAGTTGCAGTTGATAAATGATCTAGTGGCATGAGATTTTCCAGTTTGACTGGATACACATTTGTTTGATTTATTAATGTATCCACAAATTTTGCATTTCCCACAGGGGAAAGAGCCACTAGGAGCTGTATTGCAATGTACCTTTTTTGAGGAAAAGAGACTTGGGGTAAGAGAATTCGCAACCGTCTTGGCCTTCCTATAAACAACATTTGGACCTGCAGTAATATATTGTTTTAATATGGGGTCCAAGGAGAGTACCGACCAATGTTTTTTAAGAATAAATCTGACTTGTTCAGCTTGGGAGCTAAATGAGGTAATAAACAGGGGTGTATCATTAAATCTTAAGCCTCTTTTTGAGCGGTGGAATAGTTCTGATCTATTGGTAGACGAGACCTCCTGAATGGCCCTTTTTAAATCATCTGGTTTGTAGCCCCGTTGTACAAAACGATCAAACAGATCTTTTACACGTTCATTATAGTCTTCCTCGTTGGAACAATCACACCGTAGGCGAATGAATTGGCCCTTTGGGATACCTTTAAGGAGGGGCCCTGGGTGACAGCTGTTGGCACGTAAGAAAGTATTACGTGAGTTAGGTTTGCGATAAATGTCGGATTGAATAGATAAATTCATGTCAATGTATAGGTATAAATCTAAGTAGTGAATGTGATGGTGATTATATGTGTACGTGAAATTGAGATTATAAGCATTAGTATTTAAAGTGTTAATAAAAGATAAAAGTGAAGTGACATCACCCTCCCAAATGAAAATAAGATCATCGATGAAACGTTTGTAAAAGAAAATGTGCTCCCTGAATTTGTTCCCATCTCCAAACACGTGGACAGACTCCCACCACCCCATAAAGAGGTTGGCGTAACTGGGAGCGAAGCTCGTTCCCATGGCTGTACCACGTGTTTGGAGATAGTGAACCCCATCAAACAAAAAATAATTGTGCGTTAACAAAAAGTGAATAGAATCTAATAAAAAGGTTGTCTGTGCTGGTGATATGTCTGTGCGTGAAAGAAAGTGACCAACAGCTGACAGTCCGTATTTATGTGTAATCATTGTGTACAAGGACGTCACGTCCAGTGTGACCCAGATCATATTAGGTTTCCATACAATTTGATCAATATATGTCAGGAGGTCTCCACTATCAAGTATGAAAGAGGGCAGAGATTTCACAATGGGTTGTAAGAACCGATCGACATAGCGTGAAACACCATCTCCCAAAGATCCAATACTGGATATTATGGGCCTCCCCGGAGGGTGGATCAGAGTTTTGTGAATCTTTGGGAGATGGTGAAACACTGCAACAGTCGGGGTAGCATTAAATAAGAATTCTCTTTCATTTTCATCAAGAACACATAACATGGTTCCTTCATCAAGGAGTGATTTTAATTCTCCCTGAAATCTCTTAGTGGTGTCTGTTGTTAGTACAGCATAGGAACAAGTATCACAGAGCTGTCTCAAGGCCTCCCTGTGATAGTCATCCCTATGCTGCACCACTACCGCTCCCCCCTTATCCGCATTCTTAATAATCAGATTTTTGTTCTTCTTTAGTTCATCTAGTGCAATACTTTCACCTCTAGTGAGATTATCTTTGTAATGCGTATAACGCGGGGTATCAAAAGAAAAGCCCTTTTCTAGAAGCATACGGTCCCTCTCCACTAGGCTCTCAAAAGTAGATAGGTATTTCCCTTTCATAAATGTGGGAAAAAACAGGGACCTTTTCTTGAGACCAGATGGTCTTCTCCCCAAGAAGTTATCTGGGTCGTACTCTTCCACCGGATCACCCCCCAGTTCTTCCAAGTCTTGGATGGTATAATGTTCCTTAAAGGATAAAAAGGGGTTACAGACATCTTCAACATTCTGAGTATTTGGAACAGTAGTATTAGAACTTCTAGCGTCATAGAACTTTTTTAAGGTGCATTTTCGAATAAACTTATGTAAGTCAATTACAGTATCAAAGATATTGAATTTACACTCTGGTGCAAACTTTAACCCTTTAGTTAGAAGAGAAAGTTCATCTGAGGAAAGTTCAACGTTTGATAAATTGATAACACCATTCAAAAGTTCTTTTTCCGCTTGTGTGGTGCTCCTTTTCCCTGATTTCCTCTTCCCCCTTCTCGTCGCTTTTCGTTTTTTGACGAATAGCTCGTTGAGGGACCGTCATAGTGGGCCTCTGATGTCCCAGTTGGTTGTTCATAACGAGACCTTGCTCCCTGCTGGCGTTGCTCTTTAGGCCTCTCCTGATAGGGAAAATTATTTCCTTGTTGTGAAAAAAATGAAACAGAATGACTGGCATTATCTGAGTATGACAACTCAGATTCAACATTTTGAACTTCATTAGGTGAAGAAGTTTTCTTCAAGATTGATTTTTGTGACCAGGAATTGCTTCTAGACCTACCAGGTGTAGAGAAGCCAGACTGCTGCTCCCTACTCCCTCTTCTTGGCTGTACTATTCTTTCCCATGCGTTTTTTGCAATGTTCAGCTTTGGGCTAAATGTGTTTGTCTCTTTTTTTAAAACTAATAAAGTTGTTGTGTAATAAAATGTAAAAAAATGTATTTGTTAACCCCCTTCCGCCTCTATCCGATAGGAGCCCAGCTGGCATGCGTTCCAGGGTGGAAACGGACGCATCTCAGTGACGTGGTCTCTGCTCTCCAGGACTTGTGCCAGAGGGGGGGCGGTGTCACGGAGATGCGACGCGTCACTGGCGCGCATGCGCAGTGTACTCAATCGGGCGATTTTGGCGCGAACTGGGGCTATTAAAGGTAAGGAGGTTGTGTTATGTGATACACCTTAATAAAGTCCCGTGGGACGAAACATGTCGGTGTGTGGGCTGTGTTTCTGTCCCTGTGCACTTATTCAATAAACCACCCTCAGTTTTAGAACGGAGTTGTGCCCTTCATTTTTTATACAGGACCCTTCCTGCAGATTTTTAACCCAGCTTAATGGAAAGGTAATGGGCAGTAGCCCTCATTTATTGTTACCTTGGTCCCTATTTAGGGAAGTGTATATGTTAAGGGGGGTAAGCAGGGTAAACCATATCTGCGGTAGTCGTGCTGACTGGCCGCTAGGTCCCATGTATATGTCCCCCCTTAACTCTGTATTATACAATGTGGAATGATTTATTGAAGTTCCCATCTATCTATATGTTGATATACAGCTTGTGAGTCCATACACGTGTATGAGCGTCAATCTCTATGTATACACATGTTGGATCCTATCGGATGATTGCTCTACAGTGTGACTCGATATATTTTTTATGAATAAGGGCCACTCCTATCAAACTGCTGGGTTGGATACTCATATTTTTTTATTGAGTTTTGTACTGGTTTATGGTGGTAATACCCACAGAATATTCCTCTATATATTTAAATACCAGTACAATCTATTGTTCAGTATGGAGACGGAGGATGGTACAGAGGACACTTTACAGGACTCTAATAATACAGACTTTGTGTTTAATTACCTTGACTATGGTGTGAGAACAAAGAAAGCACAGAGAGTGTTTGATGATAATGCAGAGGTGGAATGTGAGGACCTCTCGGATTTGCATGATTACTTCTTGAGGCTGGAAAAACTATTGATTGTTGATACAAGACTTTGGTAGGACATTATCTCCCTTGAAAACTATGCAAGAGTCAAACGTATCCCTAGGGGACTCAGAATCAAGAAATCCCCCACTTTTGGTTTTCCTAGTCAAGAGTTCGAAACTGACTGGAAAACCATTCTGAATGAATGTTCATTCAAACTCATTGACCTTATCTTAACACTCAAAAATAAGGAAAAATCAGGGATACGAAATGAGATTAAATGCTTGCAAACAAAACTGTCCAAATTTTCAAAAATGGAGGGCTTCAAAGAAAGTGACAAAAAGCTGGCCCTGTTTATTAAGGAGGCAGAGAAGGAAATAATGGGAAAGAAAGATGTAAAGTTCTCACGTGACAAAATGGACTATGAGAAAAAGCAAGTTTACTCATGGGAAAGAATAGTACAGCCAAGAAGAGGGAGTAGGGACCAGCAGTCTGGCTTCTCTACACCTGGTAGGTCTAGAAGCAATTCCTGGTCACAAAAATCAATCTTGAAGAAAACTTCTTCACCTAATGAAGTTCAAAATGTTGAGTCTGAGTTGTCATACTCAGATAATGCCAGTCATTCTGTTTCATTTTTTTCACAACAAGGAAATAATTTTCCCTATCAGGAGAGGCCTAAAGAGCAACGCCAGCAGGGAGCAAGGTCTCGTTATGAACAACCAACTGGGACATCAGAGGCCCACTATGACGGTCCCTCAACGAGCTATTCGTCAAAAAACGAAAAGCGTCGAGAAGGGGGAAGAGGAAATCAGGGAAAAGGAGCACCACACAAGCGGAAAAAGAACTTTTGAATGGTGTTATCAATTTATCAAACGTTGAACTTTCCTCAGATGAACTTTCTCTTCTAACTAAAGGGTTAAAGTTCGCACCAGAGTGTAAATTCAATATCTTTGATACTGTAATTGACTTACATAAGTTTATTCGAAAATGCACCTTAAAAAAGTTCTATGACGCTAGAAGTTCTAATATTACTGTTCCAAATACTCAGAATGTTGAAGATGTCTGTAACCCCTTTTTATCCTTTAAGGAACATTATACCATCCAAGACTTGGAAGAACTGGGGGGTGATCCGGTGGAAGAGTACGACCCAGATAACTTCTTGGGGAGAAGACCATCTGGTCTCAAGAAAAGGTCCCTGTTTTTTCCCACATTTATGAAAGGGAAATACCTATCTACTTTTGAGAGCCTAGTGGAGAGGGACCGTATGCTTCTAGAAAAGGGCTTTTCTTTTGATACCCCGCGTTATACGCATTACAAAGATAATCTCACTAGAGGTGAAAGTATTGCACTAGATGAACTAAAGAAGAACAAAAATCTGATTATTAAGAATGCGGATAAGGGGGGAGCGGTAGTGGTGCAGCATAGGGATGACTATCACAGGGAGGCCTTGAGACAGCTCTGTGATACTTGTTCCTATGCTGTACTAACAACAGACCCCACTAAGAGATTTCAGGGAGAATTAAAATCACTCCTTGATGAAGGAACCATGTTATGTGTTCTTGATGAAAATGAAAGAGAATTCTTATTTAATGCTACCCCGACTGTTGCAGTGTTTCACCATCTCCCAAAGATTCACAAAACTCTGATCCACCCTCCGGGGAGGCCCATAATATCCAGTATTGGATCTTTGGGAGATGGTGTTTCACGCTATGTCGATCGGTTCTTACAAACCATTGTGAAATCTCTGCCCTCTTTCATACTTGATAGTGGAGACCTCCTGACATATATTGATCAAATTGTATGGAAACCTAATATGATCTGGGTCACACTGGACGTGACGTCCTTGTACACAATGATTACACATGAATACGGACTGTCAGCTGTTGGTCAATTTCTTTCACGCACAGACATATCACCAGCACAGACAACCTTTTTATTAGATTCTATTCACTTTTTGTTAACGCACAATTATTTTTTGTTTGATGGGGTTCACTATCTCCAAACACGTGGTACAGCCATGGGAACGAGCTTCGCTCCCAGTTACGCCAACCTCTTTATGGGGTGGTGGGAGTCTGTCCACGTGTTTGGAGATGGGAACAAATTCAGGGAGCACATTTTCTTTTACAAACGTTTCATCGGTTTATTACCTCATTTAGCTCCCAAGCTGAACAAGTCAGATTTATTCTTAAAAAACATTGGTCGGTACTCTCCTTGGACCCCATATTAAAACAATATATTACTGCAGGTCCAAATGTTGTTTATAGGAAGGCCAAGACGGTTGCGAATTCTCTTACCCCAAGTCTCTTTTCCTCAAAAAAGGTACATTGCAATACAGCTCCTAGTGGCTCTTTCCCCTGTGGGAAATGCAAAATTTGTGGATACATTAATAAATCAAACAAATGTGTATCCAGTCAAACTTTAAAATCTCATGCCACTGGATCATTTATCAACTGCAACTCCACATATATTGTTTACCTCATCACTTGCGGGTGCGGTAGCCAATATGTTGGAAGAACCATTAGGAACCTCAAAGTGCGAATTATGGAGCATATCCGATTGATCTCCAAAGGGAACCTGGACCACCCTGTCCCCAAACATTTCACTAACTGCAGCAAAGGTGGATTAAAAAACTTTAAATTTCAAGGTATTGAGTCCATTCAGCTGTCACCCAGAGGGGGTGATAGAGTCAAGAAGCTTGACCAACGTGAGGCATTCTGGATCTTCACATTAAGAACCAGGGTGCCTCACGGCATGAATATCGATTGGGACCTCTCCCACTTTTTATAGGAGAGGAGGGTTCTTTATGATGCTAATATACATTGATCATTTGTTTAAATATTAATATATGTCTTGATGGTGGAATCCATGTTCCATGTCCTTCTGTACCATCTATATATGGGTCATGAATAAGAGAAAATCAACATGCAAAAAAATATATATTCTTTTAATTGATAATAAAATAATAAAAAAGTTTTTCTTCCATATAAAATTACCTTACACAGTCAATCACATAAAATCAGTCTATATTTGGACATCAAGATTACAATTCAAGTTTATGCATTAGATATGGCTTGATAGTAGTAAAGTTATCATATTATGGTACTCTTTGTAGGTACTTATATACTGAGATTATAATATAGTCCCATTCAACATGATTAAAGTCCAATTATAGTTCTGTGATTGCTAAAACATCCTCTTTTTTTCTTTATTTATCATAGGTTATCAAATGTGAGCACTTCTCTTTTTTATTGTACTCCTAGGCTGAACTATCACTGCGTTGTTTGCAATGTTCAGCTTTGGGCTAAATGTGTTTGTCTCTTTTTTTAAAACTAATAAAGTTGTTGTGTAATAAAATGTAAAAAAATGTATCTGTTAACCCCCTTATGCCTCTATCCGATAGGAGCCCAGCTGGCATGCGTTCCAGGGTGGAAATGGACGCATCTCAGTGACGTGGTCTCTGCTCTCCAGGACTTGTGCCAGAGGGGGGGGCGGTGTCACGGAGATGCGACGCGTCACTGGCGCGCATGCGCAGTGTACTCAATCGGGCAATTTTGGCGCGAACTGGGGCTATTAAAGGTAAGGAGGTTGTGTTATGTGATACACCTTGATAAAGTCCCGTGGGACGAAACATGTCGGTGTGTGGGCTGTGTTTCTGTCCCTGTGCACTTATTCAATAAACCACCCTCAGTTTTAGAACGGAGTTGTGCCCTTCATTTTTTATACAGGACCCTTCCTGCAGATTTTAAACCCAGCTGTGCTCCTTGCTTCTCTACATTCATGTTCAAGGGTAGGAGAGATCGCCTTTTGGTCGAGGGTATGCCAAAGTTCAAAATCCAGAAGGGTCCACAAACAAGCCGAGTCGGTACACAAGAGGTTAACTGCAAAGGAGAGAGCACTGCACAAACGAAGTGAGCTTCACGATGCTACATAGGATTATGCTGAGCAAAGCATGGGAGGAAGCAGGAAGTATTTAAAGGCAGGACAGACCAAAGGGGACAGGAAGCGGAGCTGAGGCGTGGCCCCAGCGGAGCTGGGATAGGCTGCAGGTAACAAGACAGGAAGGAGAGACTTGCCAATCAGCTGGGGATCGTCACACATCATCGCATGTCTGCGCCACACGGGAGAGATGCGCTGCGCGTGCGGGAGGCGGGACCAGGTTCCATGCAGCAGCTAGAAGAGCTGCAGGTGCACGCGCGCTCTGTAATGAGAGCGGGGAAGTGCGCATGGGCAGGAACAGTGGCCGTGGCGGCAGCAGCAGGTAAGGAGGGAACACGCCGCAAAGGACGTGTTCCCTGATTCCTTACATATACAATGCATAGACATTCATTGGGCTCAAAAGCTGACACTCCAGAACCCGAATACAAGGATCAGAGGAATCCAAACGGGCTTAACTTTTATTATTGAGCCTGGTTACCCCATCATGTCACATAGTTACCCTGCGGAGAAATATCTACGATGACCACCGCTGCACTGTTGGGACTGCACATGCGCACCTTTTGGAAAGGCTGCCGCTACCTCGGAACACTCTGCACATGCGCGAGCATCCTGCACATGCGCGGCTGGTAACATGGCGGCCCCCACTAGCCGGGTGAGCTGCAAAGCCTCCAGAGCACCTGAGCTCCCTCTCTCCTCTGCCCGCACACAGCCGCAGCCTCCCTGCACACCACCGGCACTCGCAGTAGCCAGCTGTAGTCTCCCCCTGCTCCGCTCCCACATCGGATGTAAGGGAGGGACAGGAGACCTGACTACACTACTATAATTTATTAGAGAGTTAGGGGCATATGTATGAAAATGGTTCAATTTGCTGCAAATATTTGTGTCTGTGGTAAATTGCACAAGCAACTTATGTGTGAAGCTTGCTAAACTTGTTTCTTACTGTACTATATTTGGAGTTAAATTATATTTACATTATATTTGGAACACATTTCTCAAGAGCAGAAGATAATGCAATTGACCCTAACAGATATATTTGACACAAAAAGTAAGGAAAACTGCAAGATTTATAAGAGCAAACATTTATAAATGTCATTATGATATTGAGTTCACTATCTCAACTTCTAACTCCTTATCGCTCAATTACACATATAGAATAAAACTTTAGCAAAGCACCTAGATACATTGACACAAAATGAAGCAATCTGAAGCATCAGTGCTCAAGTTTGCAACACTTGATACATATCCCCCATAGGGATACAATTGCATGCAATGTAAATTATTTATGAGTCAGAAGGAAGAATATTTACCAAATAGATAAGAAGAAACATGCCACAATAAATAAGTAAAGAAGAACAGAGCAAATAAGAAAATAGGATATACACTAATTTATGTGGAGCAATCTATTTGATTATTCTTTGCCAATTGCAACATTTATTTTGTCAGTTGTCCTAGTCCACCTGGATGTGTTTAGTAAAGTTTGAGTGGTAATGTCATTCAGATGTGACCGGAGACGGTTGCCCTGCTGGCTCTATATGCTGTGATATACTGTGCAAGTATGTTAACTAAAGTCTGTGAAAAATCTCTTATGTTGTACCATGCCATCATGGCAAATGGCAAAGGTCACATCTGTATGGAAAATAACACCATGTTTAATTTCAGTGAAAGATTTATTGGATGGTTACAATATTCCTTAGTTAAAGGTTTAATATTTGATGGAACGGAGAAGCTGAGGGCAGTATTACCAATTTTACCAACAAATACAACACACTTAAGTTTTAGAATGATTACTGTACAATCAGAGAGAGAAAGCAGAAAGAGGACAGCAACTAAACTGATGTAGAGTTAGCATTGTAGTCCTGAATTACATGAATAGTTGATGTTTAAAGCAACAGTCAATGCTGTTTTTTTTTATTTTTTTTTACTTTATTTATCCTGACATAGGTCAGCCACTCTGGAGATCAGGAGATGATATTCCAGCTTTCTATTTTGTGTTATTTGCATCTGAAAATGGCAAAAAAATAGCCTACAAATATCTCAGATACCAAGGGCTTATCGGTGTTTAGGGATTACGGATCATATCCAGGTGACCCAAAGTTCAAGTAAAAAGTATCTTATAAAAAGGTGCATTGTTTTAAATTACATTTTTAAAAACTGTGTGTCTGTATTTGTCTTTATTTATGTAGTCCATTAATGTACATGGGCGCTTCACAGCAGTAATACACAAGACAATCATATAAATAACAAATAAAACAAATAACAAATGATGGGAAGAAGTTCTTCAGATATAAAATTAACATTTAGTTAAGGGAGTCCCTTCTCCAAAGAGCTTACAATCTAATTGGTAGATAGGAAGAACATACAGAGACAGTAGGAGGGTGTTCTGGTAAGTTCGTCTGCAAGGGACCAAGGTTTATGTAAGGTGTAAATTATCAGCCACGGAGCTACTCCTATGCTTCATTAAGCAGATGTGTTATAATGTGGGTCTTAAATGTGTATAGAGAGGGTGCTGGTCGGATATTGAGGGGAAGGGCATTGCAGAGGAGTGGGGCCGTCAGTGAGAAAGGTTTAAGATGGGAGAGTGCTTTAGATACAAAAGGGGTAGAGAGAAGACATCCTTGAGCAGAACGCTAGAGTCAGGATGGTGTATAGCGAGAAATTAGGTCTGAGATTTAAAGAGAAGCAGAAGAGTGTAAAGCTTTATAAGTGACGAGGAGAATGGAGTGTGAAATGGGATTTGATAGGAAGCCAGGAGAGGGATTTCAGCAGGGGCGACGCTGAGACAGATTTAGGAAAGAGTAGAGTGATTCTGGCAGAAGCGTTTAGGATAGATTCTAGGGGAGAAGGTGATAGGCAGGAAGGCCGGACAGCAGGAGGTTACAGTAATCGAGACGGGAGAGAATGAGGGCCTGTGTCAGAGTTTTAGCAGTCGAGCAACAGAGGAAGGGGCGTATCTTTGTGATATTGCAGAGGAATAAAATACCGGTTTTAGTTTAGTTGAGTGTGACCCCAAGGCAGCATGCTTGTTCTTCTGGGTGTATAATGGTACTCCCAAAAGTAATGTGGAAGGAGGTAGTAAAGCCAGATTTAGGAAAAAATATGAGGAGCTCCATTTTTGACATGTTAAGTTTAAGTCAGCGGAGGGCCATCCAGGATGATATAGGGGAGAGCCATTCAGTAACATTGGTCTGTAGAGCAGGTGTAAGGTCAAGGGTTGAAAAGTAAATTTGTGTGTCATCAGTATATAGGTGATATTTTAACCCAATTGATGTGATTAGGTCACCATAAGAGAGTGTGTAAAGAGAAAAGAGAAGAGGTCCCAGGACATAGCCCTGGGGTACCCCCACAGAGAGATCCATAGAGGAGAGGTGTTAGCAAAAGAGACACTGAAAGTACAATGTTAGAGGTAAGAGGAGATCCAGGATAGAGCTTTGTTATGCATACCAAGTATGGAGAATGTGAAGGCGAAGAGGATGGTCCTCAGTATCAAATGCCGCAGAGAGGTCGAGTAATATGAGCAGGGTTTAATGACCTCTGTCTTTTTCAGCATGGAGGTCATTAGTTATTTTAGTGAGGGCTGTTTCTGTGGAGTGAGCAGTGTGGAAGCCAGATTGTAGAGGATCTAGGAGAGAATACAGAGGCGACCAACTTTATTCTAACTCGGCTAGTTCCGCAAATTTGGGTATATCCCGGTGATGTTCGGTTTTGTACCGTTTTCGGCCGGAGTGTATTGCGTTATTTTCCCGGCTGTGATTTAAGCATTTTATTCCCGCTGGCTGCAATACTGCAATGCCGTGTAAAAACACATGGGGGCGTTTGCGAGCTGTTGTCTTTAAAGCCGTCCCCTATAACCCCTAACATACAGTACTGTACATTTTTATTCATAGTGTACATGTGCAGGGGGTCTCCGGAGGTGAACCGCGTTGGTTTCAGGTCGGGGGACCCCCTGCTTCCCGAGATACAGGCCCCTTTATGAGGTGCCGGTATCCCTCTGCGTTTAAAGGTCCCGATCACGTGACCGCGACCTGTAAACCAAGCAGAGGGATACCGGCACCCCCTAAAGGGGCCTGTATCTCGGGGAGCAGGGGGTCCCCGGACCTAAAACCACAGCGGTTCTGCTCCGGAGACCCTCTGCACATGTACAGTATAAATAAAATACATATATAAATAAACACTCGTTCCTTACCTTAGCGGCTATGTGAGGCGGTAACGAAGCAGCATTTCTGTATTTTAATAATATTGTACAGTGAGCAGGGGGTTCCCTGAGCCAGAAATTAATGCTCAGGGGACCCCTGCTCCTGCACAATATTATTAAAAATACAGAAATGCTGCTTCATTACCATAGCATATAGCCGCTAAGGCAATGAAGGGGTTAACCCACCGTGCCCGCTTTATTGTGGGTAGCGGGGGTGGGTGAAGGGGGTATTTGGCCCTTGGTGTGAGTTTAGGACTTGCGGGGGAGTTGCGGGTGCACTTAACCCCTTCACGACCGTAGCAGTTAATACCGCTACGGTCATGAAGGGGTTAAGCCCTCCCGCTACCCCCCGCAAGCCCTAAACAACCACCGTTGGGGCTAATACCCCCTTCACCCACCCCCACTACCCACAAGAACCAACGCGGTTCAGCTCCAGAGACCACCTGCACATCTACACTATAAATAAAAATGTATTTTAAATCATTTTTAATGTGCCGATGTTTGCGCAGAGAGAGCAGCGGATCTCTCTCTGCTGCAAACACATCTCGCCCCCGCCGGCTCATAGTATCATTGATGTGCATATACAGTACTGTATGTGTACAGTACTGTATGTTAGGGGTTATAGGGGTTGTTGTTATACAGTATATATATATATATATATATATATATATATATATATACTGTACAGTATATATATATATACTGCATTACAATTCATGATTTTATGCCATCTGGCGGACACGCGAAGCATTGCAGCCTAATAAATCCTGAACCATTTTAAATTAACACATCAGCCAGCCGGGCATCACCCCTGGCTTGGAACGCGGCATGCTCCAGGTGAACAGTGTCACATTCCAGGATCCTGCCAGGTACAAACCGGTGATTTGTTCGAATAAAGTCTGCCGCAGCAGTAGGTGGTGTTAGAAGTAACCGCTAAGGTAATGAAGGGGTTAACTCCTCCCGCAACCATACCGGTAGTCCTATCCACCCGCCACCGGCCAAATACAACCTTCATCAACCCCATCTACACCCAAAAAACCAAGCACTGATATTTAACCCCTTCATTATCTTAGCGGTAATGGAAGGAGGAAAACAGGGTGGTCTCTGGAGCTAATATTAATAGTGTCAGCTTCAGAAACACCCGGGTTCAATCCGATGTAGTAAAAATACATTTTTTCTTACATCACGGATCCCATCTCGCCACACTTCAGGTGGCGAGATAAGAACCTGTGAGTTGCAACCACGATGTGAATCTCAGAGCCACTGTACCTGAATAGTTCGATTTCTGAAAAATTGCAAGTTTGAGCATTTTTTGTGCTCCCGCATGGTTTATCTGATCTGGAGTGTTGTCGATTGGGAAGAAGCACTTCTTGAGCTAGTTTGGTATGTTATTGAAGCTTTCTGAATAGCTACACATGCAAACTCCCTCGAAGTGCCCGAAACTGTTGAACTCACTAATCGAAGTTACTAGAATAGGTACCATAGACTTCTTTCACGTTGTAGAATGTTGGAGATATTAACCTGTGTGTTTTTTTACTTGTTTTTGAAATATGAAAGTTATTCTTTTGTGTTCTTTTTTTGAAGCTCAAATTATTTGCTAAAGTTCATGTGTTTTGCGGAAAAAAAACGAATACATTTTCGGAAAAAAAATAATTCCTTTCAATGCTTTCCAATGCAACCTTATGGGCCGTTTTTCGACGCCTGAATGCGTTATCCAATGCTCACCGCCACTGATTAACATGGGATTCACTTTACAACGGTTTCACTATCCAACGCTACTTCCAGCACGCATTCCGTTGGATAACCGAGGACTGCCAGTACGATAATATTTTAAATAACCAGTTAGTTGCATTTAAACCAATGTTTAAACATATTATTAATCATACAAAAGGGGGAAAAAATACTCACTCGTTGTGGAAGTGTGTGCCATATTGCTGATTAGTTCATGTACACAAGGACCTCTATAGCTAAAGATAATTGTTCTGGACCAGGGGATCTCAATCCTTCTGAGCTACAGTCTGCAAGTGCTTATTGTTTGTATAGTTTAGTTACACTTGGATGAACCCCAGTGTTCACAATGGGCAATATTAGATGCACATCTAAATGTCTGGAAAAATCTGTGTGTATCAAATAAATAGTATATGTATCATCAAATGTGAGCTTTTTATGTTTTCAGTGAAATTGCCTACTAGTAGTAAAAGTTTATTTGTATACTGCTGCGGCCAAGTTTATTCGAGCATTTGCCCGTTCTTGGCCGCAGCAGTAGCCTGGCGCGCGCCCGAGAGTGACGGGCGCGCGCCGAAGCAGCGGAAGAGAGCCCTCCGATCGGGGCGCTCTCCCTACCGCTGCCGGGTCCGCCGGGTCCCCCGGAACCCCCTGCCGCTGTCCCGCGATCTCCCTCGGGGAGCCCCTGGACGCGCGTGCAGGGGGCGCACGCTCCCGAAGACGCGTGACCGCGCGTCTATGACGCGCGGCACGCCGAGGGGCGGCCAATAGCAAGCCGGGAAATCTCCCGGCTTGCGGTACCGGCCACACTTTAATAAAGTGTGTCAGTAGTGTAAGTATTTATTAACAGTTTTTCTAGCTTCTGGGTTTAGGCCATGTGAATCATCTAGTGCTGGCAGGAAATATAATTGTTCTATAATTGTTACAAAGATACACAGTTACTCATCTTGGACATCTGCTGTGATTTCCACAAACCTTAAATTTCATCCTTCACAATTCTGTTTTCTACCTGTTCTCTTGGTATTTCCTCTCCTTCATTGTCCACTAAATTACAGTACCAACAGGTGATCAAAAAAAGAGTTCCAGATGCTTAGTTTACAGCATATACATTTGACATATTCTCTACCCAGACAAAACGCACTTATGGGAAGGGCTTACATTATCTTATACAGGGTATGTCTTAGCTAAAAGAAAAATTCACAATGGGTCAGAACAGACTATTGGGTTTTGTTATTACTATTTATATTGTATAAAGCTTCAGAATATGCTACAGTAGTTTAATTGAAATAATGACATCAGTCATTTCAAACCCCTTTAGAACTAAACTGCAAAGCTATCAGTTATACAGGATCTGGTGCACTTTAACATACAGTATGAAAGGTCTGGAACTTTTACATTTAATTAACATACTTTATTCAGCAACACCGGCTTCCATACTGTACAGCGCAATGCTTCAGGTTCCCTGATGAAGAGATCTTCTGATAATGAAGTTTGCCGTTTACACTATACTGTAGCAGCCGATGTTCCTGAATAAAGTGTGGTGACAATATTTTTTAGCGCCAGATCATTTTCTGTTGTTTTTTATAGATTAAAGTGCACCATGGCGCATATTTGCTAGGCAGTCTTCTGTAACAAGACATCATTAGGCACTGGATGACACTTTACAGTCCATTGATTTTAATTAACTGCAATATGTTTTCCACCACTGGAAGGTGTCCAATGGCAGAAGACTGCTTAGTAAATATGGACCCATATTGTATGTGATTTGTAGCTTTGCAGTTTAGTTGAAGGGATGTTCTGATTCCAAAATGTTTCTGTTACAGTATGGTAACCTGTATTTATGAATATGTGTGGTAACTGTACTGCCAAAGCATTTATTATTTTTGGATAATGAGCTGTGGGGGTGGGGTGGGGGGGAGGGGTAAGCCACGTGGTCCCTGAGTACGGAACAGTAACTGACTATTGTTTATTATTTAGATAATAAGAGTGCCATGCTTAGATGTATTTTTTATACTTTAACATATAGCAATACATCAGTGTTCTACTTATTTGTCTAACTTTTCCCCTCTGTAAATACTGTAGTTACCCATAAATTAAAGACTCTACCAGTTCAAATGCAATAAGCACTCTATGATTTGATATGAGAGTTTGTAGGATTGCAAACATATGAAGTTGCATTAATAACTTGAATAGCATGCAATTATAACTGTGTTGTTTTGTTATTCACAATTTTATTAAAACACATTCAATATTTTCCATGACAATTGTTTCACTAATATATCACAATATACCACATGATATTGTGACTGACATCACATTGGAACATACATATTATTATGGGTAGAGGCTATTTAACCGGAGAGACAGGTAAATAAGGCACTTGTTCAGTCATATTTAAGTGGAAGTAGATTAAATAAGGGACTCAATCCTCCTTATTTAACCGGCAGCTGGTTAAATAAAGAAATTGTTCAGGCCTGACCCAAACCCTAATCTGCCGGCGTAACTCTAACATACAAGCCAAACCTTTATCCTAACCCCAATATGCCAGCATAATCTTCATATACCAGTCTAATCTTTATCTCAACCTTAATACGCAGCCTAATTCTAATATGCTATTTTAACCCTTACCTTAAGCCTAACATGGCAGCATACTCCTAATATGCAAGCCTAACCCTAATATACCAGCCTAATCCTAACATGCCAGCCTAAACCTTACCCTTACCAGTACTCTATAAATCCTGGACAATTGCCAGAAGGAGTTTATAGAGGTGGCTGCTGGATAAATAAATACTTCAATTCTTATATGAAGGAATTGACATCAACACACATCCATGTTATTCTTTCCTGAGTGTATAATGTATCTATTATTATTCTTTTTTAAACACATAGAAAATACTAATCCCACATCCTCTAATTTTATACAGTATTATATGACATTAACAAACAACATTTCTAATTGATTTAGGTCAGAGCTTAATATTGTAAATCAAATTTAATTTAAAAAAAGGGAATACTTAAAGTTCTGTTAAAAAAAAAACAGAAAATAGAAATAGAAGATTTGAGAGCCAGAAATACATCTGACTGACATGACCCTACAAAATATTATTCATACAAAGTTGCTTACCATTTTAAACCTCTGCCTTTTTTAAATTTCAATGTCAGCACCATCTCAAGGCACAGAAAGATGTTCAGAAGAGCCAGCATCCAGAATGTTTTGTCCTTTTTCATTTCTGTAACTCTCCAAACTCCTACTAAAGAATGAAGAATAAATAGAAGTCTTGTGAATATTGCATTTAAGAATACTATCAACTCCATGGTTTTATTCTGTGCTTGCTTGGAATTATTCTCTGTACGGAAGATTTTTCCTTTTCACAGAAGTTTCTTGGAGTACAGGAAAGTTGCTCCCGGGATATGTGATGTGTGTCAGTGTGATGCTTTTTCCTCCCCTACAACAAAGAAGTCTATAGCAGTTTTAAAAAATGCCCCTCCTCCAAACTTCCTGCAAGTACATTTTTTTTCAGACCTGCACAACTGGTAATCTATACTTGCAGCTAAAGTGAAAAATAAAGTGTGTGTCTATAACCTTTGTTATTTTGACTGTAAATAATTAATACACTATGCTGCCCAACACAAATATAACAATTCGAATAAATGGATTTCAAATGCTAATTTGGCAGTGCTTAAGTGTAGGCTACTAGTGCTAAGTGATATGTACGAGGAAAAGCATATATTATTATAGACATCTATAAAACTAATATGTAAGTGAAATTCACGAAGTGCGGTTTTGTGGATAGAGAATTTAGAGTACAAAAAAACAATACAACAATAGTTGTGAATGTTGGCTGGATGAAATAATAGATGATAATAAAGCTATTTGTTCTAAATGCCTTGGAAGCTAAAATGATTTATATTGGTGTTATTTCTAAATATTTCAGGTGAGATCGAAATAGTTTGATCACTGACTATCTGCTTAGTAGTTGCGGGATATGCAGAACACAAATGTGCGATATTATCGTAAATATTAATTAACAATCATAAGCTATATTCCTTATTTCAAAATATTTAAAATATTCCAGTGGCACTCGTTCCAAGAAGGATTTAAAAAAATGATATACCCATGTGTAAGAGACATGTGAAGAGGTACAACCACACAAAAATAAATAAACATCCTATCCATGTGTAAGTCTAACTCACTTTCCCAGTACCTATCTGCAGAGATGGGAGGATAATCCACTTTCCAACCTATGACTCCAAAGTCCAAAGAGGTACCTGTAAGCAGAGGGCCCTTTATGTCAGTCTCTGGGTCTGCATTGGTATCCATTGAGGGGCCACCCTCTGGCAGTTTCCAGGGTTCGCAGCGCCCAGGAATAGAGGTCTGGTACCTGATGTCTTGCTGGCAGCACAATCCTTCTGTGCTCAAGAGATCTTCTGCAGTTCAAGCAGGAGATTTTTCTACCTGTCTGATGAGCCAGGTGGAGACTGGTCAATTGTGTCTAGCTGCAATTAGCCAGCTCCCTGCTGGATTCCTCAGACCAGTACAGGCTTTCTATTGATGCCCTTTTAGACAGAAGTTAAAGCCTTGTCGCACCATGCCATGTATCAGTAGAAACGTTCCGTCTAAATTCGAACCCAAAGCAAATTGTACAGTTACTTTGTCCATGAATTTAGTCTAAAAAAGATAGATTTTAGTTATTTTTCCTATTGCTGAAAATCAGTCCGACAAACTGAATCTGAATCTGATAAACTGAATCCAAATCCAAATTAATATGGGAGAATTATATAAATAGGGGCACAATTGTAAGCCATTGAGTTGGAGCCAGGCAGAGTAAGCTGTTGGTTGCTTATGGCTGCTGCTGCTGTATTACTATAGCTCAAACAATTATACATTATTTACTTAATACAACTTGTTGCTGAACCCTTAACCAGTGACTCAATGGACTGACCCATGTGTGTGTGTCTATCTGTATTTCTCGCTTTGTCTCTCCCCCAAACCCCACCACATTCTCTCCTGTCCCTCACCAAAGTGCAGCCATTCAGAAAGTGGGAGTGTCACTATTTAGACCTCATTTTCATATTCATTTGAATCTGAGTTTGGATTCAATATAAATCTGATCTCGGATTTTTTTAAATCCGAGCCCCATGAACAGATTATAAAGAATGTGAATAGGCTAAAATGGATGAAATCCGACTTCAGATTTCAGTGTGTGGATCGGATTTGCTCTGAACAGCCCAGGATAATCTGTGGATCGGATTCAGACATGTTCGCCCATCTCTATCAGCCAAAATGCATTGGCAGAATAACATAAAATTTGTAAGCTAAGAGTAACTAATACTGTACATATTACCTGCGCTTCCTCCCTTTGTGTAAGGATGGGCCTTACATTTATGAAACTAAAGAACAATTCCTGCGCTCCTCCTAACTGGGCTAAAATATACCAGTGACATGTTTACATTTAGAACCTACGTCTGTATAACAAAGGAGACATTTGGTTGCATCTTTTGATCAAAATATGATTCAAGCCTGCCAACCGCGTCAACGTAAACCTACACTGAATATACAGTATGCAATTTCTTATTGTCCTATGGACTAAACTTTGTGAAGTCGGTGAAAGAGCCCCGAAGGCGTTAAATAAATGAAGCAAAGGCTTATTTGTTATTTAGTGCAGTTCAAATCTGGTCAAAAATAGTAACAAAGTTCCTTATTATAAAGGTAAACTGTGGGAGCACAAATACCCTAGTAAGAAATATTAATACTTACACATATCTCTTCTTTCTGTCAGCCATAACACTCACCTACTCTTCAGTGGAGGGTGAAGTGTAGACTGACAATGAGGGGTATAATACCTGTATACTAATTGGAGAAATGGTAAGGAACTCTATCCTGAAGGGAGAAGCCCTACACCGCCAAGGAACTGTTTAGTAAAACAGAAACCAGGTGAGCTAAAACCTAACCCTCTGACGGAATGTATCAGTAACATTACAATGCCCTTATGGAGGCAGGATTGAATCATGTTTTGATCAAACAATGCAACTAAACAAACTTAGGTTCTAAATATAAAAATTTTGCTATTATATTTTAGCCCAATTGGGATAAGCACAGGAATTGTTCTTTGTTTTATTTAAGAGTAACTAATAAGTGTAACCTTTTCTTGATATTTACGTTTATATGTTAAGTGTCATTCACACTTAGGTTACAGTAAATCAAATTATTTATCCTCAAAATTACTTGAAATTAAAATATAGAAGGAGTATACAGATACAGTTCAGTTCATCTGCTCCCCATCTGTTCCTCTGCTTCCATACACTGCCACCTTGAATATTTGACATTGTAAGAAATTATTGCCTTTATTTGATGCAAATGGACATGCATACATTCGGGTGTAATAATCCCTACTATTTAATGTTGTTAGTTCAGAAATAACTCTTTCAACTGGCCAATTCGGCAAAATATTATCTGACATATGCATCAAGCGCTGGTATGAGTTATAGCAACAGTTCTCACATTAACTCCTGTTCAAATCAATATGAACTAATGCAGGAACTACTGTGATAACCCACCCCAGCACTTGATACATGTCCCCCTACTATATTTTGCAATATACTGTTGAACATTATTATTGAAAATCAGTCATTTTGAATTATACTGTGATACAAGTTGTGTTGTAAATTACAAAATTACAGAATCAAATGTATGTGAATGTTCTCTCTTTCTCCCTGATTATCCATTTGAAATAGCCATTTTTTTTAAATTTTTTAATTACTTTAAGAGATCTTTGAAATCTGATGCTTCATTCAGGAGATATGTGTTTGAAATATGCAGAAGTTCAAATGAAGCTCTCCCCCAGAGCCCATTGCAGTGTAAATGTTAACATTGTAACCTCAGAAGCTAGAGATTAAAAAATAATGTTTTTACCCCCAAAAATATGATATATTTTTAAAGTGGAGGACATGCTAAGGGGGCAAGATGCTAACATTATATAAATTAAGCTCATATACTGCACATACTGTATAAAGATTTTGGGGGGATTACTGCATTAAAGTCATTTTGCCTTATTTGATTCATTTGAGAACTACTCTGATCAAAAATTCCTGCATTGTTTTTGTTTAGTCTGGTATGTTAATGTTTTAGTGTGCTGTTATCTTAAATTAATTGCCAATTCTCCAGTCTGTATTGCAATTATCACAATGTATAATTGAAAAATACACTTACATAGTTACATAATAGATGAGGTTGAAAAAAGACATACGTCCATCAAGTTCAATCTATGCTAAATTTTATACAACAGATATTTTATCCTATATCTATACTTACTTATTTAAACAGAGGAAGGCAAACATATAAATCCCAGTGTCATATCATCCATTGACATCTCATAAAGGGAACAATTAATTCTTTCCTGACTCCAAGAATTGGCAATCGGATTATTCCCTGGATCAACATTCTTCCCATGTGTCAAATAGGCATGTAGAACTATAGCTGCCCTGGACTCAGCGACCAGACTTCTCATCTGGGATCTGGCGTCTCTTCTCCTATGACACTTCCAGATGTCGTCAATTCCAGAGTCGTGGGCAGCTGTAGTTCCAAATGCCTATGCTTATTTGCCAGTATGCAAGTGTATTTTTAGATTATTTTACAAACCTATTGGAACAGTTCACATCATGGTTTGTTTCTGTCTATTCTGAGACCACCACACCATTGGAAAATGGGTAGAACTTCACATCACAAGAGTCTCCAGGTTAAACACCTACCCACCTCTAACCAAATAAAGATTTGGGAAATGCTGATTTAATTCTAAAGAAATGTGAGTCCCCATCTCATAAAAATTGCACAGTTCTATCATCTTCAGTTGAAGAACGTTATTGCACTATGTTCTATTGTTTTGTTTCCTTATACATGGTGACAACTGCGCTTCCCAACTTTTCGCTACACAATTCAACTTAGGAGGAGTCTGGACCACCCGCTATGGGGTTGTGATCTGCAATTAGTTTTCACTATCATCACTGAGCACTTTATTTATGCTTGTGTTTCACACTTTTTTCACCATTATTTGTACCAACTGTTGCCAGATATTTCACTTCACTGCACTGGGAGTTGCCAGATACATCACAATATGGTAG